>NC_042964.1:42529805-42659805 GCF_901001165.1 Salmo trutta
TATTAAAAAGGTAAATGATGGTGGTACTGCGGTGCAGCCACCGAGAAGAGAAGAAGGGTTCTCTCTACGGAAGACGACATCCTCGGAGAAGTGATACATGGCCTCAATCGGAGAGAGAATCTAACATCGCTCCTGGCAACCAACCGTTAAATTGACCATCTGCAATTTATTTTTCTGCCATGACAGGCGCGAGGCTGAGCGGGAAGGCTCAGCGAGGGAACAGACATGGAGTTAATGCATTATCTGTCTGTGTGGTGGAGTCCCCTGTATCTGACAGAGTGGAGAGCCAATAGTTTAGTACACCCAGCACAGAGCCACACAGACCAGGGCAGATGGAGAGAAACTGGAGTGAGTCGTGTTTATTCTGGAGCCATTAGGGCTCAGAGGAGAGCCAGCATGGAGGAGATAGCAGAGTGGAGAGGTGTAGTGGTGTTGTGGGGTGTGTGTGCGAGAGTGTGTTTTCTCCACTCTGATTAAAACAGCTTTTCTGTAATCTATGTTATGATGTCACAGTGATGTGTGAGAGCTGTCTAAATGCACACAACTCATTCTTCTCTGTCAGAGAGTGGAAGGATGGCCAATAAACAAGCATCTACATAATACAATTATTCCAAATATAATAAAATTTTTCCAATTATTCCAATTGAAGGAAATCAGGAAAGACCCCCCCAAAAACATGATACACCCCCAAAAAAGCGAAAAGCTTGCTTTTACCTTCATAAGTTCCACTCTCTAGTAAGGCTCCACTTTTCTCCAATTCCATAAACCGATCAACAGTCACAAAGTTGTAGTCCACCCCCGGGACCTCTCCTTCCTTGGGCTGCCTGGTTGTGCCTATCAGAGAGGAGAGGGGAGGAGCACAGTTACATAGTTACAATCAGGGAACTTACTAAGAAACTGTGTACACCTGCATACAGGAGAGAGGAGCAAGGTAAGCATTATGGCCCAAATAGAATGAAAGAATTGTAATTCTATGGTGTTTACATCATGACAGTACATTAAAGGGATACTTCGGGATTTTGGTTAATGAGTCAGATGATCGCGTGGATACCATTTTTATGTCAATGTGTCCATTATGAAGGAAGTTAGCGGTAGTTTTGCGAGCCAATGCTAGTTATCTAATGAAACTACCTTTAACTTCCTTCATTAGGGACACAGAGACCCACAAATGGTATCCACGAGTTCATCTGACTCTGGGGAAGTAGATAAAGGGCCTCATTGCCAAAATTCCAAAGTATCCCTTCAACAAAAGGATCCTACTTTGAAAACCTCAACGTCTCATAAAGAATCAGAACAGAACGGCAGATTAAGGATAAGCTGACCCTGAATCAGTTATATTCATGTATTCTGAGCGGGTCTCTTCGTTGCACATTTGAATTCAACTGAATACTTAAGCGCTGTACTTTGAGATGATGAGCGATGAGTCCTTCACTAGGTAACGTTACAGGAAGGTTTCAGCTGAGTGATGCAACTCCAACAAAGAGGAGAGAAATAAGTTCAATCTGCATGCAGAGTGTCAACGCCTCTCAAAGACGGTAGACACAGAGCCTCTACACAACCTCACAGGGCTTCTGTCTACATGTTATCGCGAGTGAGACGAGAACGCTAGCCTGCTAAATGCTAACAGTGGCCCCCATTTTTAATCATCTTAGCATTAGCATAAGTGGCTAGTTCTCGCCACATTCGCCAGTCGATTAAGAGCATTGGGCCAGTAACTGAAAGGTCGCTGGTTAGAATCTCAGAGCCAGGGCCTCCCGAGTGGTCTAAGGCACTGCATCACAGTGCTGGCTGTGCCACTAGAAATTCTGGGTTCGAGTCCAGGCTCTGTCACAGCCGGCAGCGACCGGGAGACCCATGGGATTGCGCACAATTGGCCCAGCGCCGTCCGAGTTAGGGGAGGGTTTGGCTGGCAGGGATGTCCTTGTCCCATCGCGCACTAGCAACTCCTGTAGCGGGCCGGGCGCATGCAGGCTGACACGGTCGCCAGGTGTACGGTATTTCCTCCGACACATTGGTGCGGCTGGCTTCTGGGTTAAGTGGGAATTGTGTCAAGAAGCAGTACGGCTTGGTTGGGTCGTGTTTCGGAGGACGCACGGCTCTCGACCTTCGCCTCTCCCTAGTCCATACGGGAGTTGCAGCGATGGGACAAGACTATAACTACCAGTTGGATACCACAAAATTGGGGAGAAAAAGGGCTAGAAGTAAAAAAATAAAAAAATAAAAGAATCTCAGAGCCGACTAGGTGAAAAACCTGTTGATGTGCCCTTGAGCAAGGCACTTAACCTTAATTACTCCTGTAAGTAACTCTGGATAAGAGCGTCTGCTAAATGATCCAAAATGTAAATCACATGTTTTACAAACTCTTGAGAGACAGCTGTAATTTCCAGTCAGTGTTGTGTTGTGGAGGATATGATGCTAAAGGTATATCAAGGTATAAATTAGTTCCTAAACGCTCCTGCTAGGGCGGTGTGCTAATTAGCCTGTTTGAGCACCAGAGGTTAGGCTAATTGATGCTGGCTGTGATAGCTCCAAGGTACTCCATCCCTGAGGTGTTAAACAGCTTATTCTCACATCCGTGCTAACACTGCTGTAAAAGCCTGGCCTATGGCAGCCTTTGGTGCTGGAAGAGCCTGGCCTATGGAAGCACATTCCTCGAAAATGCCTAGATTCCGATAGGCTAGAACTGCACCACGAGGCTAGCGAGGGTAAGTGAGTGTGTGTCTGTTGAGTCAGACGGTTCATATGTCTGCGACACCATGTCACAAGATGATGTAGCCATGTGTGCCAACTTAGTCTGGTGCCACAAGCTCTTATCGCCTTTCACATGTCATTATGATGTAACAGCAGTGACAGGAGGTGCTGGATTGGTGCAAATTGAATGACTCCAAGACATTCGGTCGCGACAGTCACAAGAGCTGTCTGACTCAACAGACACACACTCACTTACCCTCGCTAGCCTCGTGGTGCAGTTCTAGCCTATCGAAATCTAGGCATTTTCGAGGAATGTGTTGATGGGAACTGATATTGAGTGAAGCAGGAATTCAATCTGCATTTTGGGGCCAATCTGATCATGCCAGATGTATCGATTTTGGACTCCGCCACCCTCTCTCTCAATGCTGCTGACAGGGAGTCCAAGCGTGAAATAAGGTAAAGAAAAGAAAATGACTCCACCAAGACCATTAAAGCTCTTTCCAATATTGTCTTCAAGCTCAATGTTGAT
The DNA here is from genome assembly GCF_901001165.1 of Salmo trutta. Classification (NCBI taxonomy): domain Eukaryota; kingdom Metazoa; phylum Chordata; class Actinopteri; order Salmoniformes; family Salmonidae; genus Salmo; species Salmo trutta. Next base: position 42,533,026 of record NC_042964.1, read on the forward strand.
GAATCTGTCCTTAGATGGGAAAAGCAAACCGCTGGAGATTGCAATGGAAAACCGAAATTCTCTCAGAGTTCAGCATCAACATCAAACCATGGTGCTCCACATCAAAACACACCAGGCAGAGAGTTCTAGGTGAGGGTTGAGAGAAGAGTGGAAGGGGGCTGGTCTAGGGGCGTGAGGATGGCACATCTGAGCCATGTTGATATGTGGTGAGGAGAGGAGATGCTAGTGTGTGTGTGTTTGTGTGAGATGCACTATGGCACTTCCAGTGCTACCCTGCATGAGGCCTGTGTAACGATAACAGATTATAACTCTCGACAGCGCTACAGAATGGCCGACACACAGCACAACACTTCAAAGGGAACCTTTGATGTCACGGAACTACTGTATAATTAGCATCGTCTTCCAGTGGGGACTTTTCTGTGGCGACACTTTCTAATAGGAGCAACCTATAAGGCATGAAAGTGGTTTTCTGTACTTTCAGAGTTCTGGGTCATCTGTTAGATTTGACATTAGTGTAACATCCAAGCTGGTTTAAGAGAGCCATTTGTAGTGACGATTCTCTATAAAAAGCCACTGGCACAGCAGAGAGATGTTCATAACGCGTCCAAAGAAATTGCTTTCCAACCGTAACTCTTTTCGGAGTCCCCATTTATACATCCAATACAAATATTAGCATATACAAGTTGCCGAGGTCAAATCTATGGGCATTCTCTGTGATACGGTAAGAACTGTATGCCCTCTCCTCTTCCGTCTCTGCCAACCCTTCCTGGTCACCTGTGCTACATGTGACCAGTGAACCATGACCCCAACATATAGTGCCCTCTAGTGGACAAACAAGTTAAAATAACCATTGACAGACAACATATACAATGACATATAAACAGGTCAAAACGGCTCCTACACACCGGCCCCTATGGTTAGCCATGTAGAAATCACCACTTAGCATGATTGAGTATACACTTGCATATGTGATAACACATCCTCGATAGACTAAAGGTTCTTCTTCCCTAGACTGATCTAAGAAGCCTATACTTATCTGTAATTTACAAAAGCCCCATTGGCATACATTTACAATAAATTAGGGCCACCTACCAAATAAATCAAGCTGACATACAGTAGGTCCATTGACTCTAGTGGGTATTTTCAAGGCTGTTCCCATGGGCATTTGGGCACCTGGGGCATTTCTAGAGTGCTGATAATTTACACTAAAGCTGTGTATTGTTGTGCTGTACAGGAAATGCTTTTTCATGTTCAACAAACATCCTACTTATTAATCTCCTGTTCGGTGGGAGGTGAAGCAAGGAGAGAGAGAGAGAGAGAGAGAGAGAGAGAGAGAGAGAGATTGAGAGAACACAGACAATTCATCAGAGGGGAACCCAGGATTTTTACTGGAGCAATCTGCAAACAATGCCGAGAATAACACAAACAGATTACCAGAGATAACTGTGGCTGATACCCAGCTATTTGTCCCGCGGTACGACGCTGTAATGACTCAGAAGCGGCTGTTGTCTTTCCACGTACAAAATGTTCCCTGGAACTCCCGGGGAGCGGAGAGGGGAGTAGGGGATGAGAGAATAAGGGAAAGAGATAGCGAGAGAGAAAACAATAATGATGTCTGAACATCTCTTCCTCTCCGCTGAGCAAGGAGAGAGGCAGAGAGAGAGAGAGAGAGAGAGAGAGAGAGAGAGAGAGAGAGAGAGAGAGAGAGAGAGAGAGAGGAGAGAGAGAGAGAGAGAGAGAGAGAGAGAGAGAGAGAGAGAGAGAGAGAGGGAGGGAGAGAGAGAGAGTGAGTGAGTGTGAAGGGTCTGTGAGGAGAAGGCGTGGAGATGAAGCATGTCTCACGTAGTAGACTAGAGTTGCAGCGTGGGCAGTAGAGCTGCCTGCCAGCCAGGCCTCTACTACTCTCCCATCTCTCCCATGGCTCTCTCCCTACACTACAGTTATATCCATCCATAGGGTTTCATAGCCAGGGGCCAATAGATCAGCTCTTAACACATCCAGCTTAGTACCATTGTCCAGTAATGGATCCCGGGTCAGAGCATCTAGCCTGCGTTGTTTTAAATCCAAACCCATTCAACAATGCACTTCAGTGGAATAAATGTACCCAGCCAGAAGGGCAGCCATCTGCGCATTGCACTTCATATGTTATGCATTAACATTACCCTTAAGTATATCTACACTGTTTAACATCGCTGATTGGCAGAGGCATCGGTAACTGGATCACAACTATGTGAATCCATGTGTGTTGTGTCCCAAATGGTACCCTATTCCCTATATAGTGCACTACTTTAGACCAGAGCCCTATTCCCTATATAGTGCACTACCTTTGACCCAGGCCCACTGGGCCCATAGGGCTCCGGTCAAAATAAATGCACTACATCGCAGCCCACGACTGTTAAATGAGTGTGTCAGACCATCTGCAAGTGGAAATATTGGCTCCAACTTCAAACACTGCTGGGATGGTGGTGCAACAGAGGTCTGGTTCAGTGAGTGCATATCCCCAGGCTTTGGAGAGAAATAGTAAGATATACTACGTCCAGACTTCAATCTCTCTCCCAAGATACTATATCAACCCTCAAGCAGCTATGATCAAGCCACAGCTACTATGGCAAGAGATAGAAAAGCACAGGGAGAAATATCCCCTTCTCTAAGTGTGTAGAGAGTGTCTAGAGCTTAGGGACACACTGCGTTATGTCCCTGCCTGGTCTCTCTCTGGTCCTCCTCTTGTCCTGAGGCTGCAGACCACATGTCACCTCACAGGTCTCCAGCCATCCATCAATCAGAGGAGAGTGAGAAAGACACCACAGGACCAGAAGACCCTTTCAAAGCATCGTTATAGCACATCCCTGACCCCTCTCAGTCTGACCTCTCTCCCTCCCTCTCTCCATCTTGGAGAGCAGCTATTACAGTCAGTGTGGTTTTAGAACTAGCCAACGTGATGTGACAGACTGCAGAAGAAGACTTGAGGCTGTACCTCTGTTCACCCTGCTTACCTTCTCCTCTCCTTACACATATGCTAGCCTTCAGACTGCATTAAAAGACCATATGTTGCCAGCAGCAGCGGCTGCTGCTTTCACAGCTAGTCGAAGGCCTAGCTTACTGAGATACAGACACACAGAGACAGGCTTGACCTCTGAATCTCATATACTTGTTGTACTCTGTCCCTGACAAACAACATGCAGCTAGTTTCAAAACAGCCTTGAGTTTCACTTAGCAAGCCACTTCTGGGAGAAACTGTTCCATGTCAAATTGAAATCTCCAGCTCCACTGCCTCCAGTAGTCAGACCCAGTGTGTGTGTCAATGGGCTGCAGTGGGGCCGGGATATGGGGACTGTGTGGGCAGGAGCTGGTGATGGGATCAGGTTCCGGTTGGCTGGGTAAAGCCCCACTAGGCCCAGTGTGTTGTGACAGTGTGTCAGTCAGGCCTGTGCTGTGGTCCCTCTGGGGCCCTCTGGGGCCCTCTGGCCGGAGGTGCTCAGTAGCCCCCTCTATTCACTTCCCTAATCCCCCTGTTATGACAGCGAGAGATGGCGTCAACGTGCCCCATTGTCCAGATTCTAATCTAACCCGTTAGCCAATTAGGAAATGGCCGGCCTTCCTAATGCCTGGGAATTAGTGGGATGGATTACGGTGCCATTCAGTGCTGTCCGGCCGCCACGGGAGACCGGGAGTCGGGTAACGTGGGCTGAAGAGGGCTGAGCGAGGGTGCTGACGAAAAGCTGCTTTCGCCCGCACTTTCTGTTCATTGGTGGCGGTGGCAACACACGGCCACTTAACCGTGGATGTGCTTAGTCACTGTTTTCATAGACTGCTGCCTTAATCAACCTGATTAGATGTCTGATACACTTCAATAAACCTTCATTGAACTAAGAGAGAGAGCGAGAGAGAGCAATATGTGAGAAAGAAGGTTGCATATTCATTGGGGGATACAGTAGCACAAATGATTAACAGGCACATATCCCTATCCCATCACACAACAACAGAGTGCTTTGTTCTCAGGCGCAGTGAGGTACAAGACACGTGGTGGCTCTCCTTCAACATGTCTGAGGTTTTACTAAACTAATCTGCCTATTGATGATCAGTAATGTGGGATTGATTGAGGGACCTGAGCATCAACAGAACCCCTCTGAGGCCCGTTGGCATGACAAGAGCAGGTCCTCCGCCCCACTCGCCTTTCCCAGAATTGCGTTAATGGATTGGCCCTCCTGGAGGTGATGGTGGACCGCCGTGTGATGTGGCCTGGAGTTATCGATGACTGACCTCTCAGAGACCTCGTGAGAGAGAAAGAGAGAGACAGAGATGGAAGGAGAGATGGAAGGAGAGAAAGCGAGAGAGAGGAGGGAGAGAGATCGAGAAGGATAGAGAGAGAGATGGAGTAAGCAGGGGGAGCGAGAAAGAGAGGTTGAGGAGGAAGGAAAGAGATGGAGAGAGAAAGAAAGAAAGACAGAAAGATGGAGATTGAGAGGGAGCACTGACTTGATCATCTCATTGAAGGCTGTAAAACCCTCAGGGTCAAAGGTATGAATCTGCCAGCTCAGCTTCACTCATAATTACACACCCGAACACTATTAATACATAGCACTGTACCATCACACAGGAACACTATTACCTAGCATTGTACCATCACACAGGATCACTATTACCTAGCTATATACCATCACACAGGAACAGTATTACCTAGCATTGTGCTATCACACAGGATCACTATTACTACCTAGCATTGTACCATCACACAGGAACACTATTACTACTTGGCATTGTACCATCACACAGGAACACTAATACCTAGCATTGTGCTATCACACAAGAACACTATTACTACCTAGCATTGTACCATCACACAGGAACACTATTACCTAGCATTGTACAATCACACAGGAACACTATTACTACCTAGCATTGTACCATCACACAGGAACACTATTACTACCTAGCATTGTACCATCACACAGGAACACTATTACTACCTAGCATTGTACCATCACACAGGAACACTACTATTACCTAGCATTGTACAATCACACAGGAACACTATTACTACCTAGCGTTGTACCATCACACAGGAACATTATTACTACTTGGCATTGTACCATCAGACAGGAACAGTATTACATAGCATTGTACCATCACACAGTAACACTATTACCTAGCTATATACCATCACATAGGAACACTATTACCTAGCATTGTACCATCACACAGGAACACTATTACCTAGCTATATACCATCACACATGATCACTATTACCTAGCTATATACCATCACACATGATCACTATTACCTAGCTATATACCACCACACAGGATCACTATTACCTAGCTATATACCATCACACATGATCACTATTACCTAGCTATATACCATCACACAGGAACACTATTACCTAGCATTGAACCATCACACAGGAACACTATTACCTAGCTATATACCATCACACATGATCCCTATTACCTAGCTATATACCATCACACAGGAACACTATTACCTAGCATTGTACCATCACACAGGAACACTATTACTACTTGGCATTGTACCATCACTGATGACTGGGGGGCCATGGACGTTATATCTACAATGTAAGACAAATGACAGTATGTACATTACAGTGTTACCTTTAGGAGTAGCTGCAAGACATCTATTGATACATTTGTTGCGAGTTATCTGACCATTGAGGTATTCTTTGAGTGGAAGGCTGTTACAGTACAAGCCATCCCCATGTCCATCTCCAACATGCGACTCAGTCCATAGCCATGCTATTCAATGGTCTGTAATGGTCTGCATAGCAGCATCCTGTTGGAATGTCTGAAGCCATTACCTTCTATTAAATGAGTGAGAGTGGAAGCTCCTTTCACTGGCGGTCACATATTAGTCTCTTGCCACTGAGATGTAAGACCAAGGATATAGTAGAGAGGACTCAGGTACACTGGGGTTTGTGTCTGATACAGACAGCAATGTGTTAGCTGCAGAGATAACATTGACACCAATAGGATTGTCCGTCCTCTACAAGCTCTATCAGAAAAACTCAACTGAAAGTTATTTTAAGTCCAGTAAAAAAGGCTTAATCTGAGTCTGGGAAACCAGTCTTAAAAGTCGATCTAATGCCAGTCCCAGATCACACCACATTCAGATCTCTCAGTGAAAGATTCTGCTAAAACTACTGAAGCCAAGAAGAGTGGAAGTGAAGTTTTCCCTAGTCCCTCTAGCTGTGCCTGGGAATCTGGGGAGCCAGCCCCACTCAGGCAGCAGTCAAACAGAGACGTGAGTGATGAAGCAACCTGGAGACGTTGACAGTGACAGATTGGTTATTCATCCAGCTTGTCATCAGAGGCTTCCAGTACTTGGGGGGGTTCATCCTCAGTGTTTTGGTGGAATCTTAAGTCTGATACCAAACTCCCTCAAGTAACTGTCTACAGTACAAACAACATTCCTTGTAACAAAACAAGCCAAACAATGTTGAGCAAACATTTCACAATCCAGCACCATCATACTTTCTGTAAAAGTAAGTTTTCTGACATGGAAATGTTATATTCCACATTCCACCATGTACATTGCATGTACAGTACCTACCCCTAAAGAAAGACTTGATCATGGTGTCTGTGTCCTTGTGGAACAGGCTGACGCTCAGAACATGTATTCTCCTCCTCTCCTCCTTCCAGGGTTCTGTACTCTTTCATCACATTTCAGACATCCCTTTGGTCTCGCTCTGCATCTGAGCCTCGAGAGAATCAAAGCAGTCACTTTTGGTGTTACAGTTTGACACAATAATTCTGTAACCTGGAGACACTTGACAGCAAATACAGAGGTGCTTGGAGGCGCTAGGCATCCACTCAAACCAGTCCCTTTAATCTGGGGAGATCCAAAAACAAGAGAAAAGACAACAACGCTTTCTTTCCCCTCACAGCTATTTCACTCTGTATCCATGGACTACAGGAGCCTCGTCATACACACACAGCCCAACCCAGGCAGGTATGGAGAGAGAGGGAGGGAGATAGATGGAGAGAGAGAGAGAAAGAGAGGGATGGAGAGATAGACACACACACTGACACACATACACACACACACAGATTGGGGGCGAGCTGATGTCATCCGTTTGGATGTGTGGCCACGGGGTGTGTGTGTGTGTGTGTGTGTGTGTGCCTGTGTCTCTGTGCAGCGCAGACACAGTGGGACTTATGGTGGATGTGAAAGTGCTGCTGTCAGCTTAATCCTCACACTGCAGCCAGAGATGTCCCTATCCCGGCCAGAGACCACATTACCACCCAATGACACAATCTGTTTGTCAGGGACGCCTGCCTGCCTGTCTCCATGGCTGCCTACCTGCCTGCCTACTCTGATTCAGTTATAACACCCTATCACAGCCAGTTAGGCCTGTAGCTTAGGGCGGCCATACTAGCAGACAACAGGTCCACATACCACCATGACCCTATTTGGTTCCATGGCCGAGCTCTGGATTGCTCCATTGCTTTCTGAAGTGGTTTTCACCCAGGTCGTTTATTTGCTACAGCCCTACAGTCATGGGAGCCATTTTGTCAGTTTGGATTGAAGCGTTAGAGTCTCTTGAGTCCTGCTTGGGATTTGAACCCATTACTGTGTTGGGTCAGAGGGGGAAATAATCAGCGCTCTACATGATAGCAATCATCCACACAGCAACCTCTGACCCTTTAAATCCAGAGGTTGAGCCACACCAGGAGCCTCTATCACCACCAGCTGTGTGTGTGTGTCTCGCTCTGTTTGTGTGTTGTGTGAGTGTGTGTATTTGCTATTCATGTGAGTGTGTGTATTTTCTATTCATGTGTGTGCATTTACTGTGTGTGTGTGAGTGTGTGTATGTGTGTACTTGCAATGTGTGTGTGTGTGTGTGTGTGTGTGTGTGTGTGTGTGTGTGTGTGTGTGTGTGTGTGTGTGTGTGTATTTACTGTGTGTGTGCTCAGTGATTTCCAAGATGGCGTAACAGTTGGACGTGTGTTTGTCTTGTCCCATGTAAATAGTCAGTTTTTCCATATATATTTTAATCTCACTTTCCACCTACGATCTAAATATACTTTCCTGCAACCCACCCCACCCAATGTGGTACGGATCTGCTATTTTTATATGTTATAACTGGAACCTCCATCAGAAGCTAGCCAGCTAACCAGCTATTAGCTAGTAGTCACTGTTATCCACGGCTAGCGGTCCTCAGTCAATACCTGCCAGTCTGCACAGCGCGATATCGGACTGCTTTTCTCCACCACATCACCGGATTCCTGCCGCAAGCTCTGGGCTATTACACCGGATCATCGCAGCTAACTAGCTGCAATCGAGTGGCTACCGCTGGCTAATGCCTCTGTCCTGAAGAAAGCATCAGTTAGCCTTGAGCTAGCCTCGAGCTAGGCCCATCTCCAGGCTAGCCGAAGAGATTCATGGGCTACAATACCTCTTTTGCCAATTGGCCTGGACCCTTTATTGCCGACATGGAGCCCCGCCGATCCATTCAACAGGCTTTTCCATTGCATTGTCACCGAAGACCCATCTGCTAGCCCCGGCCCGCTAGCTTTCTGAAGGCCGTGCCTCCCGCTTACCTAGCATAGTAGCGACTACAGAACGGCCCCCGGACTCACCTATTGCTGCTCATTGGACCCTATGATCATTCGGCTACACATGCCTCTCTCTAATGTCAATATGCCTTGTTTTCTGCTGTTTCGGTTAGTTCTTATTGTTTTATTTCACTGTAGAGCCCCTAGTCCAGCTCAACATGCCTTAGATAGCTTTTTTGTCACACACCCCACACATGGGGAGACCTCACCTGGCTTAGCTGTCTCCAGAGATGTCTCCAGAGATGCAAGCTCTCTCATCATCACTCAATGCCTAGGTTTACCCCCACTGTACTCACATCCTACCATACCCTTGTCTGTACATTATGCCCTGAATCTATTCTACCACTCCCAGAAATCTGCCCCTTTTATTCTCTGTTCCCAACGCACTAGACGACCAGTTCTTATAGCCTTTAGCCGTACCCTTATCCTACTCCTCCTCTGTTTCTCTGGTGATGTAGATGTTAACCCAGGCCCTGTAGCCCCCAGCATCACACCTATACCCCAGGCGCACTCATTTGTTTACTTCTGTAACCGTAAAAGCCTTGGTTTCATGCATGTTAACATCAGAAGCCTCCTCCCTAAATGTATTTTATTCACTGCTTTAGCACACTCCACAAACCCTGATGTTCTTGCCATGTCTGAATCCTGGCTTAGGAAGGCCACCAAAAATTCAGACATTTCCATCCCCAACTACAACATTTTCCGTCAAGATAGAACTGCCAAAGGGGACGGAGTTGCAATCTACTGCAGAGATAGCTTGCAGAGTTCTGTCATACTATCCAGGTCTGTGCCCAAACAGTTTGAGCTTCTACTTTAAAAAATCCACCTTTCCATAAATAAGTCTCTCACTGTTGACGCTTGTTATAGACCCCCCTCAGCCCCCTGCTGTGCCCTGGACACCATATGTGAATTGATTGCGCCCCATCTATCTTCAGAGTTCGTACTGTTAGGTGACCTAAACTGGGATAGGTTTAACACCCCGGCCATCCTACAATCTAAGCTAGATGCCCTCAATCTCACACAAATTATCAAGGAACCTACCAGGTACAACACTAAATCCGTAAACATGGGCGCCCTCATAGATATCATCCTGACCAACTTGCCCTCTAAATACACCTCTGCTGTCTTCAACCAGGATCTCAGCGATCACTGCCTCATTGCCTGCATCCGTAAGGGGCCCGCGGTCAAACGACCACCCCTCATCACTGTCAAACGCTCCCTAAAACACTTCAGCAAGCAGGCCTTTCTAATCGACCTGGCCCGGGTATCCTGGAAGGATATTGACCTCATCCCGTCAGTATAGGTGCCTGGTTGTTCTTTAAAAGTGCTTTCCTCACCATCTTAAATAAGCATGCCCCTTCAGAAAATGCAGAATTAAGAACAGATATAGCCCTTGGTTTACTCCAGACTTGACTGCCCTTGACCAGCACAAAAACATCCTGTGGCGTACTGTATTAGCATCGAATAGCCCCCGCGATATGCAACTTTCAGGGAAGTCAGGAACCAATATACACAGTCAGTTTGAAAATGCTAGCCTTAGCTTTCCTAACAGAAATTTGCATCCTGTAGCACTAATTCCAAAAGGTTTTGGGACACCGTAAAGTCCATGGAGAATAAGAGCACCTCCTCCCAGCTGTCCACTGCACTGAGGCTAGGAAATATTGTCACCACCGATAAATCTACGATAATCGAGAATTTCAATAAGCATTTTTCTACGGCTGGCCATGCTTTCCACCTGGCTACCCCTACCCCGGCCAACAGCTCTGCACCCCCTGCAGCAACCTGGCCAAGGCTTTCGACTCTGTCAATCACCACATTCTTATCAGCAGACTCAACAGCCTTGGTTTCTCAAATGACTGCCTCGCCTGGTTCACCAACTACTTCTCAGATAGAGTTCAGTGTGTCAAATCGGAGGGCCTGTTGTCCGGACCTCTGGCAGTCTCTATGGGGGTGCCACAAGGTTCAATTCTCAGGCCTACTCTTTTCTCTGTATATATCAATGATATCGCTCTTGCTGCTGGTGATTCTCTGATCAAGTTCTACGCAGATGACACCATTCTGTATACTTCTGGCCCTTCCTTGCACACTGTGTTAACAAACCCCCAAACGAGCTTCAATGCCATACAACACTCCTTCTGTGGCCTCCAACTGCTCTTAAATGCAAGTAAAACTAAATGCAGGCTCTTCAACCGATTGCTGCCCGCTCCTGCCCACCCGCCTGGCATCACTACTCTGGACGGTTCTGACTTAGAATATGTGGACAACTACAAATACCTAGGTGTCTGGTTAAACTGTAAACTCTCCTTCCAGACTCACATTAAGCATCTCCAATCCAAAATGAAATCTAGAATCGGCTTCCTATTTCGCAACAAAGCCTCCTTCACTCATGCTGCCAAACATACCCTCGTAATTTTATTACATTTTTTAATTCACCTTTATTTAACCAGGTAGGCAAGTTGAGAACCCGTTTGTCATTTACAACTGCGACCTGGCCAAGACAAAGCAAAGCAGTTCGACACATACAACAACACAGAGTTACACATGGATTAAAACAAACATACAGTCAATAATACAGTAGAAAAATAAATCTATATACAATGTGAGCAAATGAGGTGAGATAAGGGAGGTAAAGGCAAAAAAGGCCATGGTGGCAAAGTAAATACAATATAGCAAGTAAAACACTGGAAGGATAGATTTGTAGTGGAAGAAAGTGCAAAGTAGAAATAATGGGGTGCAAAGAAGCAAAATAAATAAATAAATAAATACAGTAGGGGAAGAGGTATGGGCTAAATTATATATGGGCTATGTACAGGTGCAGTGATCTGTGAGCTGCTCTGATAGCTGGTGCTTAAAGCTAGTGAGGGAGATAAGTGTTTCCAGTTTCAGAGATTTTTGTAGTTCGTTCCAGTCATTGGCAGCAGAGAACTGGAAGGAGAGACGGCCAAAGGAGGAATTGGCTTTGGGGGTGACCAGAGAGATATACCTGCTGGAGCGCGTGCTACGGGTGGGTGCTGCTAAAACTGACTATCCTACTGATCCTTGACTTTGACGATGGCGGCAGGTTAGCCTAGTGGTTAGAGCGTTGGACTAGTAACCGAAAGGTTGCAGGTTTAAATCCCCGAGCTGACAAGGTACAAATCTGTTTTTCTGCCCCTGAACAAGGCAGTTAACCCACTGTTCCTAGGCTGTCATTGAAAATAAAAATGTGTTCTTAACTGACCTGCCTAGTTAAATAAAGGTGAAATAAATAAAAAATAAATACAATTTACAAAATAGCCTCCAACACTCTACTCAGCAAACTGGATGTAGTCTATCACAGCACCATCCAGTTTGTCACCAAAACCCCATATACTACCCATCACTGCGACCTGTATGCTCTTGTTGGCTGGCCCTCGATACACATTCGTCGCCAAACCCACTGGCTCCAGGACATCTATAAGTCTTTGCTAGGTAAAGCCCCGCCTTATCTCATCTTACTGGTCTCCATAGCAACACCCACCCGTAGCACGCGCTCCAGCAGGTATATTTCACTGGTCATCCCCAAAGCCAACACTTACTTTGGCCGCCTTTCCTTCCAGTTCTCTGCTGCCAATGACTCGAACAAATTGCAAAAATCACTGAAGCTGGAGACTTATATCTCCCTCACTAACTTTAAAGATGTCAGATCGGCTTACCGATCACTGTACCTGTACACAGCCCATCTGTAAGTAGCACACCCAACTACCTCATCCCCATATTGTTATTATTATTTATTTTACTCTTTTGCACCCCAGTATCTCTACTTGCACATCATCATCTGCACATCCATCACTCCAGTGTTAATGCTAAATTGTAATTATTTCGCCACTGTGGCCTATTTATTGCCTTACCTCCCTAACCTTACTACCTTGGCACACACTGTACATAGATGTTTCTATTGTGTTATTGACTGTATGTTTGTTTAACCCATGTGTAACTCTGTGTTGTTGTTTTTGTCACACTGCTTTGTTTTATCTTGGCCAGGTCGCAGTTGAAAATAAGAACTTGTTCTCAACTAGCCTACCTGGTTAAATAAATAAAGGTGAAATAAACATTTTAAAAAGTGATGGGAGGAGGGGCAGGTTAGTGAACTAGAGGGGGAATTCACAGCATACTAGTAGTGGGAGATGTGGCAGGTTAGTAAACTAGAGGGGGAATTCACATCATACTAGTAGTGGGAGATGTGGCAGGTTAGTAAACTAGAGGGGGAATTCACATCATACTAGTAGTGGGAGATGTGGCAGGTTAGTAAACTAGAGGGGGAATTCACATCATACTAGTAGTGGGAGATGTGGCAGGTTAGTAAACTAGAGGGGGAATTCACATCATACTAGTAGTGGGAGATGTGGCAGGTTAGTAAACTAGAGGGGGAATTCACATCATACTAGTAGTGGGAGATGTGGCAGGTTAGTAAACTAGAGGGGGAATTCACAGCATACTAGTAGTGGGAGATGTGGCAGGTTAGTAAACTAGAGGGGGAATTCACAGCATACTAATAGTGGGAGATGTGGCAGGTTAGTAAACTAGAGGGGGAATTCACATCATACTAGTAGTGGGAGATGTGGCAGGTTAGTAAACTAGAGAGGGAGGGGTTTAACAATGTTCATGGCATCCCTTTACAATGAGAAGTGTTCCCTGTCGTTCCCTGACATTTGCTTAATGGCTGCTCCAATTAGGGAGGAACGTGGCGATACACACACACACAAACACACACACACACACACACACACACACACACACACACACACACACACAAAGAGAGGAGCGTGGTGGAGTGGAGAGGTATAGATACAGGGTTTTCCCTGAAGCCCTCTCCTGTCTCTAGTAGCTCCAGCATAGCAACCATAAACTATCAGAGGTGTATACAGGATCACTTCAGAGAGGGAAAAGCCATTTATTGCATATCACTTCCCTCTTGAGTGACTGGAGTTTGTACATGAGTGTAACCAGTGTGAAATGGTTACACTCATGTAGATAGGCAGATAGATAGGTAACAATGGGTTTTGGGTGACGGTTGGCGATGTGTTCAGCGGGTCCCTGGTTCGAGCCCAGGTTGGGACAAGGAGAGGGACAGAAGCAACACTGTTACATCAGCAACACACACAACTTGAAACACAGCATTCTTGGTGATGATTTCAAATGGTACTTGGAAGGATTAAGCTATACAAGTATGTGACATTTAGATCTCAACATACACTGCTATACACCACAACAGTAGCATACTGAGAATACAGTCGTGGCCAAAAGTTTTGAGAATGACACAAATATTAATTTCCGCAAAGTTTTCTGCTTCAGTGTCTTTAGATATTTTTGTCAGATGATACTATGGAATACTGAAGTATAATTACAAGCATTTCATAAGTGTCAAAAGGCTTTTATTGACAATTACATGAAGTTGATGCAAAGAGTCAATATTTTCAGTGTTGACCCTTCTTTTTCAAGACCTCTGCAATCCGCCCTGGCATGCTGTCAATTAACTTCTGGGCCACGTCCTGACTGATGGCAGCCCATTCTTGCATAATCAATGCTTGGAGTTTGTCAGAATTTGTGGGTTTTTGTTTGTCCACCCGCCTCTTGAGGATTGACCACAAGTTCTCAATGGGATTAAGGTCTGGGGAGTTTCCTGGCCATGGACCCAAAATATCTATGTTTTGTTCCCCGAGCCACTTAGTTATCACTTTTGCCTCATGGCAAGGTGCTCCATCATGCTGGAAAAGGCCTTATTCGTCACCAAACTGTTCCTGGATGGTTGGGAGAAGTTGCTCTCGGAGGATGTGTTGGTACCATTCTTTATTCATGGCTGTGTTCTTAGGCAAAATTATGAGTGAGCCCACTCCCTTGGCTGAGAAGCAACCCCACACATGAATGGTCTCAGGATGCTTTATTGTTGGCATGACACAGGACTGATGGTAGCGCTCACCTTGTCTTCTCCGGACAAGCTTTTTTCTGGATGCCCCAAACAATCGGAAAGGGGATCCATCAGAGAAAATGACTTTACCTCAGTCCTCAGCAGTTCAATCCCTGTACCTTTTGCAGAATATCAGTCTGTCCCTGATGTTTTTCCTGGAGAGAACTGGCTTTTTTGCTGCCGTTCTTGACACCAGGCCATCCTGAAAAAGTCTTCGCCTCACTGTGCGTGCAGATGCACTCACACCTGCCTGCTGCCATTCCTGAGCAAGTTCTGTACTGGTGGTGCCCCGATCCTGCAGCTGAATCAACTTTAGGAGACGGTCCTGGCGCTTGCTGGACATTCTTGGGCGCCCTGAAGCCTTCTTCACAACAGTTGAACTGCTCTCCTTGAAGTTCTTGATGATCCGATAAATGGTTGATTTAGGTGCAATCTTACTGGCAGCAATATTCTTGCCTGTGAAGCCCTTTTTTGCAAAGCAATGATGACGGCACGTGTTTCCTTGCAGGTGGCCATGGTTGAACGAGGAAGAACAATGATTCCAAACACCACCCTCCTTTTGAAGCTTCCAGTCTGTTATTCGAACTCAATCAGCATGACAGAGTGATCTCCAGCCTGGTCCTCGTCAACACTCACACCTGTGTTAACGAGAGAATCACTGACATGATGTCAGCTGGTACTTTTGTGGCAGGGCTGAAATGCAGTGGAAAGGTTTTTGGGGGATTCAGTACATTTGCATGGCAAAGAGGGACTTTGCAATTAATTGCAATTCATCTGATCACTCTTCATAACATTCTGGAGTATATGCAAATTTCCATCATACAAACTGGGGCAGCCGACTTTGTGAAAATGTATATTTGTGTCATTCTCAAAACTTTTGGCCACGACTGTACATTGAATCAATTTACACAGTCTAAATGCAAAAACACGGATTTTGCTGATAGCTGCTTTATTGAGGAAGGTTTGACATACTTTGACTGTGATATGTGGTTGCCCCTCATGGCTACCTGCAGTTGAATGCCCTAACTGTAAGTCGCTCTGGATGAGAGCGTCTGCTAAATGACTCAAATATCAGCGTGATGTAATGGATCCTATCATCTCAAACGAAACCAGGCTACATGACGCGAAACAACCAAGAGTAACTGACCCCAAACTTAGTCACCAGTTCTTCAAATGATACTCAAGTTAATATGAACATCATAAATAATAAAGAAACTCTATGCATTATTCATGACATTTTTCTTCCCTCGCAGCTTTCCTACTTCTCGCTCGCGGCACAAAATGTGTTGTAGAAATGTACTCACCAACTTGCTGTGTGGAGTAAATAATGGCAAGAGGAAAACGTTTTATATAAATAATCATGAAAATGAAATACATATTTACAGAGAAGAAGGTGGGGTTTGTGTGTGTGTGTGTGTGTGTGTGTGTGTGTGTGTGTGTGTGTGTGTGTGTGTGTGTGTGTGTGTGTGTGTGTGTGTGTGTGTATGGGGAGCATAAGCACAGGCAGTCAGATGGAAAAGGGGGTTGAATGAGGGACACATTGCCATACACTGCGTATATTCACTGATAGTGTAACAACGTGTCTCTCTTGTGTGAATTACACTCTCTATCGCACAAGGCTATTTTCTTTCCCTTCCGTTCTCTTTAACACACATAACTTTAAACATGACATAATAGATAAACAGAGAATACAATGTATATGTAAATGAGGGCTTGGCTTTTCTACTGAACGAATATCTGATGAGTTTTGTGTCTCTGATTGGTTAAAGTCGTTAATTCGTCACCATATTGTTGCCAGCGAATCAGGAAAGTCAATTACTGCCGCTGTTCCTGTTTAAACACACGTTAAAAATACATCCGTGGACATACAGTATAAAGCAGAAGGCTACTGTATGTACTGTAACATTTGAAAGCTTATGAAGAATTCACATCCAAACAGATCTGAGGGACACTGTTTTCTCTAAAGCAGGGGTCTTCAACTTTTTCACGTCTTGTCTTATCAGGTAAATTAAGGTGGCAAGGAGAAGCAATCAGCTTTTTAAAATGAATACATTTGGTAGATAGTTTTCCATTATTTTGACCTCCCCACAATATAATTGGAAGTGGACGTGTAAACTCTAACATAGCCTATTAGTTATAAAGTTAATTACAAACACATTTTCCCTAATAGCAGCTGTTAAGCTGATTAAACAAAGGTTAGCCATGTGTTGACAAAAATGTATATCCAAGTCAAGAAAGCTTACCAGCAGCCAGTGGCACTTGCCACGTCTGGTACTCGTGTGTGCTTTTTCAAAGCCTATGTCAGACACTCCAGTGAGTGTAATTAGCTCAATGTTAGGAGTAGAGGAGTAAAGTGGACATCATTAGAAAGATATACCCCTCTTAAATACTGTAGGTATATCACTGAAAATGTGTTTATTCTGTTGTTGTTAGCGATATTCATAAAAACATTGAGATATTGAGGACCCTAGGTGACATACCCCTTCTCTAGAGTGTTCTCTTTTTCCCACTTTACCTTCTCTTTCCTTCCCATTCTCTTTTCCCCTTGCTCTTCATCCCCCCGGCCCCTCCATCTCTCACCTCCCCTCTGCCTCCTACTCTCTCTCTCTATGTCACGTTCTCTCATGGCAGCATGGTTTTCTCTCTCTCTCTGCCACCAATAATCCTCCAGCCTTCCACGACGGGACTGCCAGCTCTGCACAAACTCTAATTGGATCATTTAAAAGGTGCTCACCATGACCACTCTCACCAATGTAATTATGTTTTTTCCTCCTCCTTCATTTAATGCTGTGGGCTGGGACAGACGGGAAGAACTCAGAGCAGTGCCCTTCTACGGAACGGCGGAAACACTTTGGGTTTTACAGTTGGGCTAATCCAATTTCACCCACAGATAAATCATCCCATGCCATATATATACTTTTCAACAGGCTTTTTTATGGGCCACCGTAAAAGCCATTCAAGTAGTGTTGAACATCCTGGTCTCATTGATTTCAACCAGTGAAAAAAAAGGGGACTTTGTGTCTGTCTGTCTGTTCTCTCTCTTCTCTCTATATATGTATCTCTCTCTGTCTCTACCCACAGCTGGTTTCCCTGCTAAACCCCCTCCAAACTCTCCTCTCCTCTGCCACCTGTAAAGTCATTCCAGAACGTTCTCTGCAAACTCCCCTGACAGAATGCAATTGAGCAGATTTTTCTAGTGATTCATTCCAGCACTTTTGAGGCGATTAAGGGAAGTCAATCAGATGAATAATATATGGACTATCAAACCGCCACAGTGTGGGGCAGGAGGAGAATGGAGGTGCCATCAGCAGCTTAGTGACAATACATAATACGCTCTACACCTGTCAGGTGCTGGGTGTAGCTGGTGCATGAGGTCAGGCGCAGGAGAGCAGAGATGAGCGAACAACGCACTTTACTATAGAAAATAGCACAAAGTAACAACACCAATGTGCGAACAATAACGGTTGTCACACAACACGGGTGAAAACAGCACCCGGAACAAACCAGCCGGAAACGTACCGACCTAACAATAAACAATCACACACAAAGACATGGGGGAAACAGGGGGTTAAATATATGACCAGTAATTGGGAAATGAAAACCAGGTGTGTGGGAAACAAAGACAAAACCAATGGAAAATGAAAAGTGGATCGACGATGGCTAGAAGACCGGCGACGACGACCGCTGTTCGCTGCCCGAACAAGGAGAGGAACCGACTTCGGCGGAAGTCGTGGCAACACCTCCGTGTGCAGGACAGAGAAATGGGAGAGGATTGTTGGATGTTGAGTGGAAACTAGACTAAGGACACAGACACTTGGGGCAAAACCTGCACAAAACCACACCTGCACTGTCTCCAACAGGTGAAATTAAATTCTATTCTGTTCCATTCAATTCAGCATTCCTCAGTCTGCTCATTCCTCAGATATATGCCTACAATAGAAACAACTGTTAGTGAATTGACTGGCAGCACTCTGGACTTTAAGACCTAACTGCATAGGTCTTAAAAGCAATGATATGAATGCACCTATCTGATCCAGGAGAGGTGATGGTGAGAACAGCAGTCTATGGGGCAGCAGCACAGAGACAGGTGATGGTGAGAACAGCAGTCTATGGGGCAGCAGCACAGAGACAGGTGATGGTGAGAACAGCAGTCTATGGGGCAGCAGCACAGAGAGGTGATGGTGAGAACAGCAGTCTATGGGGCAGCAGCACAGAGACAGGTGATGGTGAGAACAGCAGTCTATGGGGCAGCAGCACAGAGACAGGTGATGGTGAGAACAGCAGTCTATGGGGCAGCAGCACAGAGGCAGGTGATGGTGAGAACAGCAGTCTATGGGGCAGCAGCACAGAGACAGGTGATGGTGAGAACAGCAGTCTATGGGGCAGCAGCACAGAGACAGGTGATGGTGAGAACAGCAGTCTATGAGGCAGCAGCACAGAGACAGGTGATGGTGAGAACAGCAGTCTATGGGGCAGCAGCACAGAGACAGGTGATGGTGAGAACAGCAGTCTATGGGGCAGCAGCACAGAGACAGGTGATGGTGAGAACAGCAGTCTATGGGGCAGCAGCACAGAGACAGGGGATGGTGAGAACAGCAGTCTATGGGGCAGCAGCACAGAGACAGGTGATGGTGAGAACAGCAGTCTATGGGGCAGCAGCACAGAGACAGGTGATGGTGAGAACAGCAGTCTATGGGGCAGCAGCACAGAGACAGGTGATGGTGAGAACAGCAGTCTATGGGGCAGCAGCACAGAGACAGGTGATGGTGAGAACAGCAGTCTATGGGGCAGCAGCACAGAGAGGTGATGGTGAGAACAGCAGTCTATGGGGCAGCAGCACAGAGACAGGTGATGGTGAGAACAGCAGTCTATGGGGCAGCAGCACAGAGACAGGTGATGGTGAGAACAGCAGTCTATGGGGCAGCAGCACTGAGCTGAAGTGTCTCCACTACAAGGCATCACTGCATCCTTCCCTGTGTGGACGCATCACTACCACTCCTCCTATAGATCTGTCCATCTCAAGGCCATAAGACATCACTGTGTACCCCAATCCTGACACACATGCCTTCACACCTCCCCTCCTCAGCAGACCTGAGTAACAGAACCAGAGTCATCTCTGACTTCCTCCCCTCCTCAGCAGACCTGAGTAACAGAACCAGAGTCATCTCTGACTTCCTTCCCTCCTCAGCAGACCTGACTAACAGAACCAGAGTCATCTCTGACTTCCTCCCCTCCTCAGCAGACCTGAGTAACAGAACCAGAGTCCTCTCTGACTTCCTCCCCTCCTCAGCAGACCTGAGTAACAGAACCAGAGTCCTCTCTGACTTCCTCCCCTCCTCAGCAGACCTGAGTAACAGAACCAGAGTCATCTCTGACTTCCTCCCCTCCTCAGCAGACCTGAGTAATAGAAGGAAAGAGTCGTCTCTGACTTCCTCCCCTCCTCAGCAGACCTGAGTAACAGAACCAGAGTCCTCTCTGACTTCCTCCCCTCCTCAGTAGACCTGAGTAACAGAATCAGAGTCATCTCTGACTTCCTCCCCTCCTCAGCAGACCTGAGTAACAGAAGGAAAGAGTCGTCTCTGCTTTTAGTCTGTGTGCTCTGTCAAATGATAACAGGGTCTCTTACACCTGGTCCTGCGTTTAATGTTCATTTTATAGAGGTTGTAGCTCAGTGTAATGGACTAAATGCCATTAAAGACATCACCGACGTCGTGTTGATGACTGGGCCGTACTTACAACATGAGTCAATAGGTTTAATTGAATCCATTCCATTGAACGCTGCTCGTGCCCATCCAGTAACCCGAGGACAGTAGCAGCTGCGTGGCGGTAGGGAGACTTCATACATCACGTCAGTAACCAGCCCCTTGGTAGAAGTAGAGCACTAGAATGAATGGCCGTGTGAGTCATTACTGGGGCTATTTGAAACATTCTGTGTCTTCCACCTGCCGAGCTCCGCAAGCATTCATCTCCCTACCTTCAAGACCAATGATATCGGAATGCACTGCGCGGGCTGAGCATCGCGCCGCTCGTGTGTGTGTGTTTGTGTGTGAGTGTGTGTGTCAAACAGGGAGTAGCAGTACTGAGTGGATGTGCAGCGGCGCGAGGTTATTGAGGTAACCAGGTACATACTGTGCAACTAGAGGTAAAGTAACTAGGCAACATGACAGATAACATAGAGTAGCAGCAGTGTATGTAGTGAGTGTGAAAGTGTATGTGTGTGTGTGGGTAGAGTCCAGTGTGTGTGCTTAAAGCGTACTGTTAGCCAGCTAGTGAAAAAGGGTGATTGCAGGTAGTCCAGGTAGCCATCTGATTAGCTATTTAGCAGTCTTGTTTAGTAGTCCTATGGCTTGGAGGTAGCAGCTGTTCAGGGTCCTGTTGGTTCCAAACTGTGTGTGTGTGTGTGTGTGTGTGTGTGTGTGTGTGTGTGTGTGTGTGTGTGTGTGTGTGTGTGTGTGTGTGTGTGTGTGTGTTTGTGTGTGTGTGTGTGTGTGTGGGAGATAACCATGCGGTGAAGTCTGTACCTGCCCTGACAGTCCCTGAGCCCAGGGGATGGAAGCCTCTTATCAGGCGTACTCAGTCCTGCAGTGGAGCGGTGCATCCGTTCACACAGAAACACCACCGCCAAGGAAATATAGGGGAAAATAATTAAATACGCTGGGGAAGAAAGACACTGATTTATGTGTTTGTGTGTGTGTGTCTGGTGTGTGCGTTTGTGCCTGTGTGTAAACCTTAATCGCTGTATTTGTAGTCCCTCAGCGTGCGGTCCTAGACCAGGGGGAAATGAAAGAGAGACTGCAGAGGGAGAAAAAAATGATCAGGAAAATAATACGTCTCGGTTCCGACACAAATATTAGTCCGCCGTGATGGATGATAGTTGAAAGCCGAGGAGAGAGAAACTTCAAAGACTCCTTTACAGTGGCAGAGAAATCTTGGGAAGAGGACAAATTGAACTGGGTGACTTTGTGTAAGACCCAATAACAATCCAAAGAAGGCTGTGTGTGTGTGAGAGAGAGAGAGCGAGAGAGAGAGCGCGAGAGAGAGCGCGAGAGAGAGCGCGAGAGAGAGCGAGAGAGAGAGAGAGCGAGAGAAAGCGAGAGAGAGAGAGCGCGAGAGAGAGAGAGCGCGAGAGAGAGAGCGCGAGAGCGAGAGCGCGAGCGAGAGAGAGAGCGAGAGAGAGAGAGAGAGAGCGCGAGAGAGAGCGCAAGAGAGAGAGAGCGAGAGAGCGAGAGAGAGAGAGAGAGAGAAACAGAGGAGACTGAGTCATGGCCATAATTAAAGGAGTCAGGCAGCAGAGAGATCTCACACTGAGCAGTCATCAATGCTCTGGTGTTGACTGACAGGCAGGAAGACAGGCGACGTCTGAGGTAGACTGAATAAAGAGAATACTGTAGAGACTAAACATTGCTGACTGACATTTCTCTGTAATGCAATGAGATGCTGGAAACTAGACCATGTGAGGTCAGATGAGAAGTAACTCTCCAAAGTCAAATTGTTCAATCATTAAGACTAAATGTACCCTACAGCCTCAATTCGGTCTTATGTAGCAACATTTGAAATTGTGTGTTTTACATTGGATAAAGGTAGAGACTCACAGCTACAAAATGGTATATCATACACTGCAGTTGACGAACAATGCAAAAGTAATTCTGCTTTGAAAAGGTGATAAACTTGTAACCCCAGTTTTGAGAAAATGTCCCTTGAATGTTTTGGTACACCTACTGGAGAGCTCTTCTTTGTGTACACCCATTCACAATCGTTCACACCGTCTTAAGCCTTAGAAGATTCACATGTGAGGCCATGTGGTAGACAGAGAGAGTAAGGTAGTGTAGTAAACAATCAAAGATTTCAAGACTAATAGTGGTGAAAGTAGGACTCTACAATAAGGAAAAACTACAGGTAAAAATACACTTTATGCTAATCTGACTTTGGTGCATGTTGTTCTTCACATTACAAACACACACTATATCAAATAATGCACAGGATACAGAAGGTGTAAACGGTACAGTGAAATAGTTACTTGCATATATACAGAGTTGCAATATGAAAAATAGAAAGTGTCCAGATAAAAATATTGTGTAAATATTTTATAATTATAAAATGTTGCTTACCCAGACACTAGGCGTGTGCCGAGTAGTCGGACAAAACAAGTTTCATAACGGATATGGGCCATTTTCGGGATACGATTATGATCCAAGTATTTTTTGCAATTATCTGTGTTCGTAAAAAAGTTTTTTTGGGTGCCAGCAAGCATGTTTCTCACGTCGTCACATCGTTTCTAAACCATACTGTACTGTCTTTGAGTCATGTATGTGGTCTAAATAACTCAACAGGATAGTTTGCCTGTCTGTAAAGAGAAGGGCGGGCTGTATGTTAATCCTGCTGCTCTGATTGGATAGAGTGAAACTGTATTTCTCCGTCCACTCGCTTCATAGTTTCACCCGATCCCTTTTCCTTGCATGTTTTTGGTCATACCCGTGGTATACGGTCTGATATACCACGGCTTTCAGCCCATCGGCATTCAAGGCTCGAACCACCCAGTTTATAATTACTATCAAGCTATCAATGTGCATAATATCTAAAAAGTGGGGCAAGGGTAGGGAAAAATGAAACTCTAATGTGCATTCTGACTGAGTGACAGTAAACCTGGCTGCCCTCTGCAAATTGAGGACACACAGACACACAGACACACCCACCCCTCTGCGCACTGTTCCTAATCTGCAGTTTTTTTGCAGTGATATTTTGGCAACATATATTTAGGCATATTAAAACTCTTCAGTTTTTCCGATCACGTGCAGCATCCAATCCGACTATCTACTGTCAATTTACGGATACGATTACGAATACGAGTATGGCCATTGTCGGCACACCCCTATCAGACATAATTGTCTGAATTGATGGGTCATGTGAAAGAAATGCAATAACCAACCCCCAGCCACATCTAGCTAAGTGGATGGGTCACTATTATCTAGACATGTACACATGTTTATGAAATACAATAGATGGCCCTAATCACCCCCAGACACACCTGGCTAACTTGATGGGTCATGTAATCATGATCTGGCGAAGTGGAATCATTTGCTTAGACATGTAGCTAGCTAGCTAGCTAGATAAACAATAAATCATAATCCTAACCCATACTACTAGCAATACAAACTGATTATCGTAGCTAGCCACCGTACATGAAATGCTGTAGAATGAATCTGCAGGTAGCTAAAGCTAAACAACTAGGTTCAACGTTAGCTAGCTAGCTAACATTAGGCTATAACTATGCCTTTCTGAGATACAAATAATATTACCACACAGATCATACACATAACGTTAGTGAGCCAGAAAACAAACGTTCGCTAGCTGGCTAACAGTACGCTTTAACTTGCAATTCTGACAGAATTAGAAACGTATAATATCTGATAATGTAGCTAGACTCTTATCCGTATACATGGATGAACGCTTCAAGGCAGACTAGAACCCCTTTAATTATGTTTTGTTTGCACAGCTTGTTTAACCCACATGGTTTCAAGTCACTCCGGTTGACCGTGCGCAGAAAGTAGTCCATCACAACTGATCTTTGTCGATAGCGCCTGCTAAATTCAAGGCAGCAATGGTGTTGAGAGCAGTAGCAACACTTTTGCAGCTCTCCATGGCTAACATTATATCTTTCAAAAAAGGGTAAGGTTTATGACCCCCTCCCATAAATACCTTTCTCCCTTCCCCTCTCTGACCCTACTGAAGGACTGCTGTCCTGAAGGACTGCTGTCCTGTTAAATATAGAGAGTCTGGGAACATCAAACAAATGGGGAAAGGAACCATATTTTGGTAATAAAACCAGTTGGAAATATGCTTTGGAACGTAATGAGTATGGATGTCAGTTCGGTTGTCATCTGAGACATTATGACTGATGACAGGACGACATAAACTGTACCTGGGAAAGTATACACACTCTAGTTATCAGAGTCACATGGAATTGTTATGCAATTGAAATGTTTGATATTGAAATTGTTTGTTAGGAGATTAAATATAATTTTAGCTTCCAAATGAGAGAATTGGGTTTTCATAAGGAAAGTGCCCTGCTTGATCAGTGGCCCAACCCTGTGAAGAGACAGGGGTTATAAACGATGAAACACCTCCTTCCCCCTCTCCACTATATAAGCCTTTGACGAAAAGATAACCACATTGTTCCAGTACGTGAGGTCTGCAGCCTCTACGTTAGAAGGACACACATGTCAAGGACAGAACTAAGCCAACCTCGGCGTGAGCTTTGGTGGCGAATGGTATGAACTTTGAGCTTATTCACTACAGAAGTGATACTTCCTAGCCGTTGAGTTAGCAGCGGCCGCTGTAGACGTGGGCTAGGAAAGGACGGACGACGGATCCAGTCTAACAGACGGACGAAGATACCACCACGTATCCAATTTACCACCAGAGACATTCTTCCGAGGACAGGAAGATCTATTGGCCAACCCGGCCAGCATCTACGACCAATCTACCGAAGTGCAGCTCAGAGTAAATATTTATTGCATTTTCCTTTTCCAAATGGGCGGTAATTTAGAATGCATAAGATAATGTATTTACGATAGCATAGCTGCTGTTTCTTTGTTCCTAAATCTTCCCGCTCTTTCATTCAAGCCCAACCCTCTTTCCTTTGTGTAACCAGCCATCATGTATGACATCATTTGTATTCGGTGTATTTGTAATTCTGTGTGATTAGTTTAGGTATTTAGTAAATAAATAATTAAACCCAATTTTGTATTGCTGATTCAACTTGTTAGCCAGGGTTCGTGAAGATAACCAAGAATTTACAACTTTCATTATGAGACTGAAAATAAGACAAGGGTTAATATTGACTGCTATCGATGTAAAATATTACAAAGTATTTTAAGAGTTTATTCGGAAGATAACAGCTCTATAAACGTTCTTCCGTGGTGCCCCGACTTTCTAGTTAATTACATTTACATGATTAGCTTAATCAGGTAATATTAATTACAGAGAAATCATTTTATAGGTTAGCATGTCATATCACTTAATCCGGCATAGCCAAAGACACGACACAAGGATTATCTATACATACTGGGCAGCTCATGTTATAGACAGAAGGGTGCTACATGGCAGACCAACACTCATCTCTTGGCATGTCCAGTCTATGCATTATCTCAGCCAATCATGGCTAGCAGGAAGTTTCCTGTCTTTTTCCGTCGCTAAACCAACGAGGCTAGTATTTACAGATGGCATACACGTTTATTATTTAGCACATGAAATTTCATGTTCCAAAAGGCATTTCAGCCCACAAAAATATTTAAATACATGTTCAAATGCCTCTCCTGTGAAGTAGTGACGTGCGACATACGCCTAGCTTCCTGAAACGGGTTACAAATGGCAGAACCTCTGAATGTCTTTTCATAAGCATCAACTGTTGTTTTAGCGCGGGGGGTTACTCAAATTTTTGGGGGGTAAGACCTTCAACACACTGCCGTCAACGTGGCTCACATTACTTAACCACCTCACATGAACATATTTCCCATCGGGCCTGGTGTCAAAT
The DNA here is from genome assembly GCF_901001165.1 of Salmo trutta. NCBI lineage: Eukaryota > Metazoa > Chordata > Actinopteri > Salmoniformes > Salmonidae > Salmo > Salmo trutta. Next base: position 42,559,059 of record NC_042964.1, read on the forward strand.
CAACGAAGGGGCGACAATGAAAAAGCGCGTTATCACCTGGAGATTAGAAAAACATGGAGGGTCTCAACACACTAGCTTGACAGTCCTACCCGTCATAGTCAGGGGCTGTTTGAGTGACAGGTGATAATGTCTCAGCTCCAGTGACAACGGTAAATTGATGGATGATGTGATGATGATATGGGTGGGAGTGTGTGTGTGTGTGTGTGTGTGTGTGTGTGTGTGTGTGTATGCATACCCGCGTGTGTGTGTGTATGCATACCCGCGTGTGTGTGTGTGTGTGTGTGTGTGTGTGTATGCATACCCGCGTGTGTGTGTGTGTGTATGCATACCCGCGTGTGTGAGTGTGTGTGTGTGTGTGTGTGTGTGTGTGGTGCTATGGCTATACCTCCCCTGTGAGAACATAGCAGCGGATCGACACAGAGAAAGCTCATTGAAACTAGTGCTTTAAGTGTGAAGCTGTCACAGCCAATCAAATGTCCCAATCTTGGAATAATAAAGATGACTTGACTTGAAGGCTGAACTACTGTAGCCAGTCTGAAAAGCGAATGAAATAACACAGCTGAATAATGCGGAGCGAGAGAGGGAATGAAGGATGGAGAGAAGGAGGAGAGGAAGAGTGTTCATGACCTCTGTGAAGCATTGGTACTGAGGTCATTAAAGCATTCATTAGAACGTCATTACGACGTAATTACAACGTCATGCCCCCTCGCTACCCCGTGTTGAGGGCCTACATATGTAGGATTTTAATTTGATCACCCTGTTGCAGGATAACTTTCCTGTAATGCAGTACATTTAAAACTTTTTTAAGGTTTAAAAAGGCTTCTGAAGTTTCTAATTTCCAATTTTAAAATGTCAGACTTGATTTTCCCTTACGAAAAATGTATTAAACCCTACAAAAATGTCCATTAATTATAATCCACATAATAATTCAAATGTTCTGTTGCTGCAGGATTATTTTCCTACTGTAGCAAACTGGCTCAAATTAAGATCATACATCTGTAGGCTAACTCCCACACCGGCTGCTTGCACAGCATGGGAGAAAGAGAAAATACCGACACAACCCCAGTCTGAGATCTACTAGAGGATAGGAATACATTAATTTAGATTGGGTGGAAAGGCAGGCACTGAGAAGGTTACATTTATCATAATACTGTATGAATCCAAGTGCATTGCAGCATTTCTCTCCAGGAAATTGTTCTTCTCCATACCTGATTAAACACAAAGTCCCAGACACCTGCTTTCATACTAAAACCTGTTCCCCTACAGAACCTGGGTTGTATTTATTTGGCACACCGTCGCAAAACGTTTTTGCACCCAAAAAAAATGAAAAGTGAACACTTCTTATTGGACAAGTTCAGGTAGTTCCTCCCAGTTTCGTCCCGTTTGTCTTCCGTTTGGTACTTAATGAATACAACCCGCTAGATCCAGGTTTATATTGAATCAGTCTTTCTGTGACGTGACGCATAGAGCCTGTGTCTTCTCTTGTCCATATCTGGCCCTGGCACCTTCTCTCTCTCCCCTGTGTGTCTAACGCTGAGCCTAAGACGAAGGGGCTTAGACTCACGTTCAGTCAGGAGATCCAAGGGAGGAGAGGAAGAAGGGAGGAAGAGGAAGTGGAAAGGCATTATCCCGACAGGATGGTAATGCATATTTATGCCTCAGCCGTATTGTTCTTATTAATCTAGGTAGTCCACAGTATGTTGTAATAGACTGGTGTCAGGAAGGAGATGCTCTAAACACCGAGGCTCCTGTTTTACCATGGCCTGTCTGCTCTGTAGTGTGGGACAACACCTGTCTTATCAAGCTTCCTCAATAAGTGCTATATTTAGTGTGTGTGTGTGGGTGTGTGTGAGAGTTATCAGTATCTGACTATATTGAAGCCATGAGGTCGAAGGAATTGTCTGTAGAGCTCCGAGACAGGATTGTGTCGAGTCACAGATCTGGGAAAGGGTACCAAAAATGTCTGCATTATTGTAGGTACCCAAGAACACAGTGGCCTCCATTGACTGACCTCAGACTGATGTGAAGGTTCACCTTCCAACAGGACAACGACCCTAAGCACACAGCCAAGATAATGCAGGAGTGGCTTCGGGACAAGTCTCTGAATGTCCTTGAGTGGCCCAGCCAGAGCTCGGACTTGAACCCGATCGAACACCTCTCGAGAGACCTGAAAATAGCTGTGCAGCGACACTCCCCATCCAACCTGACAGAGCTTGACAGGATCTGCAGAGAAGAATGGGAGAAACTCCCCAAATAAAGGTGTGCCAAGCTTGTAGCATTATACCCAAGAAGACTCAAGGCTGTCATCGCTGCCAAAGGTGCTTCAACAAAGTACTGAGTAAAGGGTCTGAATACTAATGTAAATGTGATATTTCAGTTTTTTATTTCTAATAAATTTGCAAACATTTCTAAAAACCTGTTTTTGCTCTGTCATTATGGGGTATTGTGTGTAGATTGATGAGGGGGAAAAAACAATTTAATCCATTATATAATAAGGCTGTAACATAACAAAATGTGGAAAAAGTCAAGGGGTTTGAATACTTTCCAAATGCACTGTATGTCATGTATCAACTTGGAATAAAGGAAACACAAACATAAGGTGTCTTAATAGGGTGTTGGGCACCACGAGCCAGAACAGCTTCAATGCATCCTGGCATAGATTCTACAAGTGTCTGGAACTCTATTGGAGGGATGCAACACCATTCTACCACGGGAAATTCCATCATTTGGTGTTGTTGAGGGTGGTGGAAAACGCTGTCTCAGGCTCCAGAATCTCCCATAAGTGTTCAATTGGGTTGAGATCTGGTGACTGAGACGGCCATGGCATATGGTTTACATCGTTTTCATGCTCATCAAACCATTCAGTGACGACTCGTGCCCTGTGGATGGGGGCATTGTCATCCTGGAAGAGACCACTCCATCAGGATATAAATTATTCACCATAGGTCTAATGTGATCACTCAAAATGGCTTTGTATTCATTGGCATTTACCTTGCGCTCTTTAATTGGTTGAGTGGACCTAAACCATGCCAGGAAAATGCACTCCACACCATAAAAGAACTGCCAGAACCCTAACTTACTCCAGTGTTTCCTTTATTTTGGCAGTTACCTGTATGTGTAAAGGTGTGTGAAGTGTCAAGAGTGTTCGTATGCCTTTGTCACCCTGTCAAGTGTGTGTTGGAATCTGTTTATCAGAACGTGTTTGTATGGAAATGTGTGTGTGTGTGTATATATATATATATATATATATATATATATATATATGTGTGTGTGTGTGTGTGTGTGGAAGCCTATATGATGTAACGTGTATAATTGAATATCTCCCTGAAGACAGGTCAGCTCAACTACTCAGCTGAGAGATCCAGTCTCATAAAATAGTTGTATCCTGTATTTCTAATCCTTCCCTCCAAGATCCCTCTACACTCCACCTCAGTAGTGGCCTGGTGGGCAGTGGCCATATCGCTTTAATAGAGATGAAATACCATGCCATTTAACCAGCGCTGCTCGTTTAACATAACACAGAGGGACGGAGAGCGAGCGAGAGCGAGAGAGAGAGAGAGAGAGAGAGAGATCTGGGCTGTAAAGGTTAAATACCTCTGTCCAATAACACAGGAGGAGGAGGAGACATACTGAGCTGAACAGAGGTTCAAGAGAGAGAACAAAATGAACCCATTAAAGCTCTGTTCCCTTGAATCCTTTCTCTAAGGGACCTCACACACCGCACCGAATTTATCTGCTATTCATCTGCCGTCCGTCTGCCGTTCGTTCGGTGCCGTGTGTTTAACACCAGAACCGCTGGGCCTGGAGGTGGCCCCCTTTGAGCTAATGAGCACTCTGACTGCAACATTCTAACAGTGTAATTACTACATTTCATATATGCTATTGCAAAAACAGTCATTTGGTTTAGTTTATGAAGGTCTTACGTAACATTAATGCTAAAACCTGTTCCCCTACATTTTTTTCAAACGACACAAATAACACCATAGCAGTTTATGTTAGTTGATGTTACTGTAGGCTACACCTTATTCGTGGAGTGCCTTTGTTACAACTATGTGTTGGAACATGGTAAAAGCTTATTTTTATTATAACATCAAAATAAAACAATACTCCAACCACCAAGACGCATCAGCAAGACGTGCGATCAAATTATGAAATCATTCATAGCCCAAACATCATTATAAGCGCCAAGTGTGCTTGATAAATAGTAAAAATCTGCACAAGCAATAATGGCATTATAATGAATATAACTGCGGATATGACAGCAGTCAAAAATAGTCAATGATTGTCTGCTTTTACATGGTAAAATGTCACATAAACAATGAAAGCTAGTGAGTGCGTTGCTGATGTTGTTTTCTGCTTGAGATGTAGGGCCTGATCTCTCAGTGATGACATTTTGCTGTGCTCATAATCAACCTTACTGTAGCATTGTCACCAGCTTGTTCTATTCAAACGGTGCTCAGTGCGCACCGTTCTGGCTTTTAGCGCTTAGGCCTCGGAGGTTCAGACTGAGGCTCAGAATAATCATCAGAGATGTCATGACTCATTTCGGTATAGTTTAGGTTCAGTTTCTAGGAAATTATCGAGGTGATTACAAACTGGGCACGTCACCAACTGTCGGGAGAAGGAGGTGAGCAGGCCCTACTATTGGGAGAAGGAGGTGAGCAGGCCCTACTATTGGGAGAAGGAGGTGAGCAGGCCCTACTATTGGGAGAAGGAGGTGAGCAGGCCCTACTATTGGGAGAAGGAGGTGAGCAGGCCCTACTATTGGGAGAAGGAGGTGAGCAGGCCCTACTATTGGGAGAAGGAGGTGAGCAGGCCCTACTATTGGGAGAAGGAGGTGAGCAGGCCCTACTATTGGGAGAAGGAGGTGAGCAGGCCCTACTATTGGGAGAAGGAGGTGAGCAGGCCCTACTATTGGGAGAAGGAGGTGAGCAGGCCCTACTATTGGGAGAAGGAGGTGAGCAGGCCCTACTGTTGGGAGAAGGAGGTGAGCAGGCCCTACTATTGGGAGAAGGAGGTGAGCAGGCCCTACTATTGGGAGAAGGAGGTGAGCAGGCCCTACTGTCGGGAGAAGGAGGTGAGCAGGCCCTACTATTGGGAGAAGGAGGTGAGCAGGCCCTACTATTGGGAGAAGGAGGTGAGCAGGCCCTACTATTGGGAGAAGGAGGTGAGCAGGCCCTACTGTCGGGAGAAGGAGGTGAGCAGGCCCTACTATTGGGAGAAGGAGGTGAGCAGGCCCTACTGTTGGGAGAAGGAGGTGAGCAGGCCCTACTGTTGGGAGAAGGAGGTGAGCAGGCCCTACTGTCGGGAGAAGGAGGTGAGCAGGCCCTACTATTGGGAGAAGGAGGTGAGCAGGCCCTACTGTTGGGAGAAGGAGGTGAGCAGGCCCTACTGTCGGGAGAAGGAGCGGCAATGGGGGGAAAACAATTCAAAAAATGACATGCCCTCCTAAAACTAGTTCTGTTTGTGATATTAAGATTCTAACTACAACAGTGTGTTATATACAGTGAGTGTACAAAACATTAGGAACACCACCTTCCTAACATTGAGTTGCACCCCCTTTTGCCCTCAGAACAGCCTCAATTCGTTGGGGCATGGACTCTGCAAGGTGTTGAACGCGTTCCCATGGTGACTCCAATGTTTCCCACAGTCGTGTCAAGTTGGCTGGATGTTCTTTGGGTGGTGGACCATTCTTGATACACACGAGATACTGTTGAGTGTGAAAAACCCGTTTTAGTTCTTGACACACTTAGACCGGTGTGCCTTGAACCTACCACCATACCCTGTCCAAAGACACTTAAATATTTGGTGTTGCCCATTCATCCTCTGAATGGCACACATACACAATCCATGTCTCAATTGTCTCAAGGCTTAAAAATCCTTCTTTAACCTGTCTCCTCCCCTTCATCTACACTGATTGAAGTGGATTTAACAAGTGACATCAATAAGGGATTATAGCTTTCACCTGGATTCACCTGGTCAGTCTATGTCATGGAAAGAGCAGGTGTTCTTAATGTTTTGTACACTCAGTGTAGACTTATTTAGAAAAAGTAAAGGATGGAGGGGAGCACATAATAAATACCACAGTAATAATTCATTCATTAATGAGCAGTCCAAATGACATGCTATAGCGGTTCTAGTGTTAAGGGGCCCCCACTGACTGCGGTCATTTTCGCGCGATTCTAAAGGTGGAATCGGTTTGCACTTAGTTTGCAAATTACTTGCGGCACTGTTCAGTGCTAAGTACTCTCGGCCAGCAAGCGCTACGGTGTGTCCTGCTGAGAGACACTAAGACATGCTACACAACGGGAGTTGGGTTTTTATTCTTGACTTGGGTTTACTAGTTGAAAGGGTTTTCGTTCATTTATCGTGAAGGCTTTTTATCAAAGAGCATTGTAAATCTCATCGACTGCAGCACCGCACATGTCAAGAGAAATATTTTCACAGTGTTTCATTTGTGCAAATTTGGGAAAAGCAGGAGGGCAATTCCAGTGTATCGAGGTGACATTTCCACACAAAATGAGAAACAAGATGTCTCACAGAATTGACTTATCAAGCATAAATGAAAATGCTAATGAGAATATTGCTATATCCCTATAGGGGAAGTGTAGACACAGAATTACAAGATTCTAAGTAATACCACTTTGAAGTAACGGGAAAAACAAAACTTGCGTTATGGATGTGACAGAAATGGACAGGTATTTTTGGGAGAACAGACACCGGCAAAAGTATTTTTAGGGTAAAATATTAATAGCCACTTTGAAAGGAAGGCTTGACTACACACAAAAACAACAATGATTAAAATATAAAAATGTTCATATACTTTAGAGAGGAAAATTTACGCTGTGGATGTAACATTCTGCATTATGGATGTGACGCTGTGCAAAATGAGTGTTTATATATTAAAATTTCATCATAATACTTTTCTTGTCATCTGAAAACACATTGTACCTAAAATGCATTTACAATTCTTTAGAGTAAAATGTTTGTTATGGATGTGACAGACAGCAAATGATGAAGACAGACAGCAAATTATGAATCTGCACTCTATTTCAAATGTACCAAGTTCATTAATGACAGATATTTTATTTAAAATATTAAAATGTTATTATCAATCACTTACTGAGTAACAGAATAAACATCAACAAACTCATCAATTGAACCACAGTTTTTTAATAAATTAATTCATTATAAGATAATGCGTGTTAACCTCACATCTAGCATGGCGCCGACAGAGATGGTTGCCTCACTTCAAGTTCTTAGAAAAAAATTCAGTATTTAGTTTTTTAATGTATTATTTCTTACATTGTTACCCCGAAGAACTATTGGATATAAGAACAACGTCAACTCACCAACATTACGACCAGGAATATGACTTTCCCAAAGCGGACCCCTGTTCGGACCACCACCCAGGACAATGGAGCTAATTCCAGTAGGCAAACCAAAACAACGACGCCGCAGAAGCGGCAGATGAAGCAGCCACCTGGCCAGGCTTCGTAGATGTGCAGATCGCACACCGCTCCTGGGTATACTACTAGCCAATGTCCAGTCTTTTGACAACAAGGTAGACTAAATTCGAGCAAGGGTTGCCTTCCAGAGAGACATCAGAGATTGTAACATTCTCTGTTTCACGGAAACATGGCTCTCTCAGGATATGTTGTTGGAATCGGTTCAGCCACCGGGCTACTCCATGCATAGCACCGACAGAGATAAACACCTCTCTGGGAAAAAGAAGAGCGGGGGTGTATGCTTCATGATTAGCGACTCATGGTGTAATCATAACAACATACAAGAACTCAAAAACTTCTGCTCACCCGATCTTGAATTCCTTACAATCAATAATTTTACCTACCAAGAGAATTCTCGTCAGTTATAGTCACAGCTGTATACATTCCCCCTCAAGCAGACACCAAGACAGCCATCAAAAAACTTCACTGGACTATATGCAAACTGGAAACCATACATCCTGAGACTGTATTTATTGTAGCTGGGGATTTTAACAAAGCAAATTTGAGAACAAGGCTAACTAAATTCTTCTAGCATATTGATTGCGCTACGCGCATGCGCAATACCCTCGACAACTGCTACTCTAACTTCCGCGATGCATACAAAGCCCTCCCCCACCCTCCCTTCAGCAAATCCGACCACAACGCCATTTTGCTCCTTCCGTCTTCTAGGCAGAAACTCAAACAGGATGTACCAGTGACGAGAACCATTCAACGCTGGTCCGACCAATCGGAAGCCACGCTTCAAGATTGTTTTGATCACGCAGACTGGAATATGTTCCGGTCAGCCTCAGAGAACAACATCGACCTATACGCTGACTTGGTGAGTGCATTTATAAAGAACTGCATTGGAGATGTTGTACCCACAGTGACTATTTAAACCTACCCTAACCAGAAACCGTGGAGGGATGGCAGCATTTGCGCAAAACTGAAAGCGTGATCCACCACATTTAACCATGGAAAGAGGTCTGGGAATATGTCTTAATATAAACAGTGTAGCTTTTCCCCCGCAAGGCAATCAAACAAGCGAAATGCCGGTACAGGGACAAGGTGGAGTCGCAATTCAATGGCACAGACACGAACAGACACTAGACGTATGTGGCAGGTTCTACAGGAAATCATGGACTACAAAAATAAATCCAGCCACATCACGGACACCGTCGTCACGCTTCCAGACAAACTAAACACCTTCTTTGCCCGCTTTGAGGATAATACAGTGCCACCGTCGCGGACCGCTAACAAGGATTGCGCCCCCTCCCCCCTCTCCTTCTCTGTGGTCGACGTGAGTAAAACATTTAAATGTGTTAACCCTCACAAGGCTGCTGGCCCAGACGGTATCGCTAGCCGCGTCCTCAAAGCATGGTGTGTTTACGGACATATTCAATCGCTCCCTATCCCAGTTTGTTGTCCCCACATGCTTCAAGATGGCTACCATTGTTCCTGTACCCAAGAAGGAAAAGATAACTGAACAAATGACTACCGCCACGTAGCACTCACTTCTGTCATCATGAAGTGCTTTGAGAGACTAGTCAAGGATCATATCCCCTCCACCTTACCGGCCACTCTAGACCCACTTCAGTTTGCATACCGCCTCAACAGGTCCACAGACGACGCAATCACCATCACACTGCACACTGCTCTATCCCATCTGGACAAATATGAATACCTATGTAAGAATGCTGTTCATTGACTACAGCTCAGCATTCAACACCACAGTACCCTCCAAGCTCATCATCAAGCTGGAGGCCCTGGGTCTCAACCCCGCCCTGTGCAATTGGGTCCTGGACTTTCTGATGGGTCGCCCCCAGGTGGTAAAGGTAGGAAACAACATCTCCACTTCGCTGACCATCAACACTGGGGCCCCACAAGGGTGCATGCTCAGCCCCCTCCTGTACTCCCTGTTCACCCATGACTGCGTGGCCATGCACGCCTCCAACTCAATCATTAAGTTCGCAGATGACACAACAGTAGTGGGCTTGATTACCAACAATGACGAGACAGCCTACAGGGAGTAGGTGAGGACCCTCGGAGTGTGGTGTCAGGAAAACAACCTCTCACTCAACATCAACAAAACAAAGGAGATGATCGTGGACTTCAGGAAACAGCAGAGGGAGCACCCCCCCATCCACATCGAAGGGACAGCAGTAGAGAAGGTGGAAAGTTTTAAGTTCCTCGGCATACACATCGCAGACAAACTGAAATGGTCCACTCACACAGACAGTGTGGTGAAGAAGGTGCAACAGTGCCTCTTCAACCTCAGGAAGCTGAAGAAATTTGGCTTGTCACCCAAAACCCTGACAAACTTTTACAGATGCACAATCGAGAGCATCCTATTGGGCTATATCACAGCCTGGTTCGGCAACTGCACCGCCCTCAACCGCAAGGCTCTCTAGAGGGTGGTGCGGTCTGCACAATGCATCACCAGGGGAAAATTACCTGCCCTCCATGACACCTACAGCACCCGATGTCAAAGGAAGATCAAAAAGATCATCAAGGACATCAACCAACCGAGCCACTGCCTGTTCACAAAGCTACCATCCAGAAGGCAAGGTCAGTACAGGTGCATCAAATCTGGGACTGAGAGACTGAAAAACAGCTTCTATCTCAAGGCCATCAGACTGTTAAATAGCAATCACTAACTCAGAGAGGCTGCTGCCTACATTGAGACCCAATCACTGGCTACTTTAATGCAAATAGTCTACATAGCCATTTGATTATCTGATCAGGAGTCTTATGGCTTGAGGGTAGAAGCTGTTAAGAAGCCTTTTGGAACTAGACTTGGCGCTCCGGTACCGCTTGCCGTGCGGTAGCAGAGAGAACAGTCTATGACTAGGGTGGCTGGAGTCTTTGACAATTTTTAGGGCCTTCCTCTGACACTTCCAGATACAGAGGTCCTAGATGGTAGGAAGCTTGGCCCCAGTGATGAGCAAAACCTTGGGACTTCCTTAATATTATATTTTGAGCACCAGCTGTTGTTTACAAATATGCACAGATCGCCACCCCTTGTCTTACCGGAGGCAGCTGTTCTATCTTGCCTATGCAGTGTAAACCCTGCTGTCGTTCAGCCAAGACTCGGTTAAACATAAGATATTACAGTTTTAATGCCCCGTTGGTAGGATATTAATCGTTGTAGCTTGTCTATTTTGTTATCCAATGATTGTACGTTGGCTAAATCGGACTGATGGTAGAGGCAGATTACCCACTCGCCATCGGATCCTTACAAGGCACCCCGACCTACAGTTGAAGTCGGAAGTTTACATACACCTCAGCCAAATTGTCACGTCCTGGCCAGTATAAGGGTTAATTGTTATTGTAGTTTGGTCAGGACGTGGCAGAGGGTATTTGTTTTATGTGGTTCGGGGTGGTGTTTTTCTAGAAGCGCATTTGATTTATGTATTCCGGGGTTTTTGGGCACTGTTTGATATTCATGTAATTCTATGTTTAGTCTAGTGAGTCTGGTTCTATGTTTAGGTAATTGGGGTGGAGACTTAATTGAAGGCAGGTGTGGTCTATTTGCCTTTGATTGAGAGTCCCATATATTAGGGTGTGTTTGTATGTTGTGGGAGATTGTTCTGTGTTTAGCCGTGTGCCTTGCCAGACTGTTATTTTGTCGTAGTGTTTCAGTGTACGTGTTTGTTGTTTTCAGTTTTCCTTCTTTATTTAATAAAGAGGATGAGTACACTTATTTCTGCTGTATTTTGGTCCTCCTTTCCCAACGACAACCGTGACACAAATACATTTAAACTCAGTTTTTCACAATTCCTGACATTTAATCCTAGTAACTATTCCCTGTCTTAGGTCAGTTAGGATCACCAATTGATTTTAAAAATGTGAAATGTCCGAATAATAGTAGAGAGAATGATATTTCAGCTTTTATTTCTTTCATCACATTCCCAGTGGGTCAGAAGTTTACATACACTCAGTTAGTATTTGGTAGCGTTGCCTTTAAATTGTTTAACTTGGGTCAAATGTTTACGGTAGCCTTCCACAAGCTTCCCACAATAAGTTGGGTGAATTCTGGCCCATTCCTCCTGACAGAGCTGGTGTAACTGAGTCAGGTTTGTAGGCCTCCTTGTTCGCACATACTTTTTCAGTTCTGCCCACAGATTTTCTATGGGATTGAGGTCAGGGCTTTGTGATGGCCACTCCAATACCTTGACTTTGCCTTAAGCCATTTTGCCACAACTTTGGAAGCATGCTTGGGGTCATTGTCCATTTGGAAGACCCATTTGCGACCAAGCTTTAACTTCCGGACTAATGACTTGAGATGTTGCTTCAATATATCCACAAAATGTTCCTACCTCATGATGCCATCTATTTTGTGAAGTGCACCAGTCCCTCCTGCAGAAAAGCACCCCCACAACATGGTGCTGTCACCCCCGTGCTTCACGGTTGGGATGGTGTTTTTCGGCTTGCAAGCCTCCCCCTTTTCCTCCAAGCATAACGATGGTCATTATGGCCAAACAGTTCTATTTTTGTTTCATCAGACCAGAGGACATTTCTCCAAAAAGTACGATCTTTGTCCCCATGTGCAGTTGCAAACCGTAGTCTGGCTTTTTTATGGCGGTTTTGGAGCAGTGGCTTCTTCTTTGCTGAGCGGCCTTTCAGGTTATGTCGATATAGGACTCATTTTTACTGTGGATATAGATACTTTTGTACCTGTTTCCTCCAGCATCTTCACAAGGTCCTTTGCTGTTGTTCTGGGATTCATTTGCACTTTTCGCACCAAAGTACATTCATCTCTAGGAGACAGAACGCGTCTCCTTCCTGAGCGGCATGATGGCTGCGTGGTCCCATGGTGTTTATACTTGCGTACTATTGTTTGTACAAATTAACGTGGTACCTTCAGGCGTTTGGAAATTGCTCCCAAGGATGAACCAGACTTGGCTGATTTATTTTGTTTTTCCCATGATGTCAAGCAAAGAGGCACAGAGTTTGAAGGTAGGCCTTGAAATACATCCACAGGAACACCTCCAATTGACTCAAATGATGTCAATTAACCTATCAGAAGCTTCTAAAGCCATGACATCATTTTCTGGAATTTTCCAAGCTGTTTAAAGGCACAGTCTACTTTGTGTATGTAAACTTCTGACCCACCAGAATTGTGATACAGTGAGTTATATATGAAAAAATCTGTCTGTAAACAATTGTTGGAAAAATTACTTGTGTCATGCACAAAGTAGATGTCCTAACTGACTTGCTAAAATTATAGTTGGTTAACAAGAAATTAGTGGAGTAGTTGAAAAACGAGTTTTAATGACTCCAACCTAAGTGTATGTAAAATTCCGACTTCAACTGTACGTCCCCGATATCTCCGTCTCATTCGCATGCCCTCTATGACATGAGGGCAACAAACTACCTTTTTGGACCTCACACCGCCACTTAAAATGTTTTAATAACAAAAAAAATATTGAGAATATCACCTGACATGTCTATGTCCAATGAAATGAGGGGCTGAAGTGGGTGTGGCCTTTTGTCTGGGGGTGGAGCAGTCCTTTACATGAGTATGTAAAGAAGTATGTTTGATTGTTTAAAGACTTATTTTGTTTTTATTTATATACTAAAACTGTGTTTTTTGGTTCAGGACGAAGGCAATGCAGCCGAAACGCGTCAGATTTTGAACATGCCATACAAATAAAGGCATTTTAATTAATTATATGAAGAGTGCCTTGGTCCTCCTTTCTTTATGATGACCAATTCACCCCTTTTACCAAAGAGCACCTTCTGTGTACTAAAATGTACTATTGTGTACCTTAGTAGCACTTCTCTTTCTAATGTGTTTTTTGGTTTGTTGCAAAATTGTGCAGTTAGACCACATTTGTTTGGGCAATATCATGCTGAAGTGTGGAGATGTGCTCGGATGCATAATTATGACCATAGTCAATGTTTTTGCTTTACTATCTACTGATACTTACAGGAAATGGACACAATAACATTTTATGGGCGGAAGGAACATGATCGAGCAGTTTGGGTCATTCCCTCTGACAGTGAGCACAGTGAGCTTGAGGAGAGTGACAATGAGGACAATGAGCTTGAAGAGAGTCAGGAAGAGTGGATCCCCGAATCAGGTTTGAGAGACAGTTAGGAGGTCAAAGGGTCAGTCAGCAAAGTAACGTGTGTGTGTGCACGTGTGTGTGTGTGTGTGTGTGTGTGGTGTGTGTGTTTGTTTGCATGCGTGTCAGTGGACGAAGAAGCGTAAATGACACATTCAAATTTGTGCTTCCTGCTTTCTTTTTTAAAGGAGAATGCCTGTCTGTTGACAATGAGACTGAGGATGAAGAAGTAGCAGAGGTTGATGTTCCACGCCTACCCTGGTATAGAACACCCCACAATGCTTACCCAGAAAGGCAGGGCCTCCTTTCAAGATCTGATGATATCATGTCCCCCTTCCAGTACTTCAAGCAGTTTTTCTCTGAAGACATTCTGGAATTTATTGTAGGGCAATCAAATCTATATGCGGTACAATGTAATGCAAACAAGCCCCTTAACCTCACTACAACAGAATTGGAGCAGTTCCTGGGTATTGTGGTGTACATGTCATTGTTTGGTTTACCAGGCACCCATATGTTTTGGAACGAAGCCTGCCGAGTGTCCCAAGTAGCTGACACCATGATACTGAATGGATGGGAGGCCATCAAAAAATCCCTGCACTTCAGTAACAATGAAGAGAGACAGGAGGAAAATGATGATCCACTCCACAAGATCCAACCACTGGTCACTCATCTAACCTCAAAACTAACCTCTCACCCAATGGGTGAGAAGCTGGCTGTTGATGAGCAGATGGTCCCATTCAAGGGAAGAAATAGACTGAAGCAATACCTGCCATCAAAACCAAAGAAGTGGGGCTACAAGATACTTGTCTTGGCTGGCTCTGATGGTGTCCCGCACAACTTAGAAATCTACACAGGGAGAGTTGTACAACCCTGAGCTAGCAGATGTGGGAGCAAGTGGCAACGTTGTCCTCCGCCTGGCCCAGCCTATACCCAAGCAAGAGAACTACAAGCTCTTCTTCAACAACTGGTTTAGGAGTGTCCCTCTTGTGCTCACACTGGCTCAGCAGGGAATTCACTGCACTGGTACTGTTCGTGGCAACAGACTACTAGGCGTCAACTTGATGTGCAATGCTGAGCTGAAGAGAGCAGGACGTGGATCTTTTGAACAGAAGATGGCCGTGTTGGAGAAACCACCTTGCCCGTTGTGAAGTGGTACGATAACCGCTCAGTGACCCTTCTGAGTGATTACACTGGAGCCCAAATGTTATGGATATATTATCAGGGACCCCCAAGAAATGGGGTGAAATATTTTTGTCCCGTTGGTAGGATATTCGTCATTGTAGCTCGTCTATTTTGTTATCCAATGATTGTACGTTGCCTAATCGGACTGATGGTAGAGGCAGATTAACCACTCGCCATTGGCTCCTTAAAAGGCACCCCGACCTACGTCCCCGATATCGCCGTCTCTTCTTCATGCGAATGATGGAGATGTGGGCCTTGTCAGGTGTCTGAAGTAAATCCTTCACGTCCGACTCGTTAAAGAAAAGATACGAGTACGAGGTGAGTAATCGCTGTCCTGATATCCAGAAGCTCTTTTTGGTCATAAGAAACAGTGGCAGAAACATTATGTAGAAAATAAGTTACAAATAATGAGAAAAACACACACAATAGCACAATTGTTTAAGAACCTGTAAAACGGCAGCCATCCCCTCCGGCGCCATTCAACAGCATCAGAGTCAGTCTTTGTCTGTTACCAGTCCCACAAACTGCATGTATATACTGAACACATTGCTTATCATCTCTACTATATCTAGACATATGTTATAATTATAATTATAACCTACCAATGGCACAGGGTTCACACTTTCATAGACATTTCTTGTTAGTTCGTAAATCGCCTCAGGCTTGACAGCTGCAGTTCACAAGTGCGCAAAGTGCCTTTTGTGCCGCAGGGCAGACCATACAGATACAGACCAATATTGTCACTGGGGGGCACCCGTACTTGCTCAGGAAGTAAACAAGTTTCTTATGGAAACTTAATTATGTTTATGAATTTAAGACCTTTATTATGCCATGTGATGTGATCACATGCAATGCTCCAGTTAGCTGAACAATGCCTGATTGCAGTTCATATGAGAAGGTGAGTACACCCGAAATAGATCACACACACTCAGATAGATAAACATTGCCTGCTAACTTGTTTGCTAAAATAAACACACTTCAGAAGCAGTAGGAAGGACATCAACATTTTATCATTATCGCGTTATGCAGCGACGCTGACTAGTGAGTCTATGATGATGTTATGAAGCGTCCGTAACGGTCACATCCGTTACGCTTAAAACGAGTACTGATAAAGAGAGACGGGAAACCAATGATACATCACCTAAGCCAGCGTTTCCAAAACTCGGTCCTCGGGACCCCAAGGACCCCAACGTTTTGGTTTTTGCCCTAGCACTACACGGCTGATTCAAATAATCACCTAAGCCGTTGATGAAAGTTAGCTTTGCACATAAAGTTTGTGTACAAACATACTCAAAACGCATCAACAATAACAACTTTTCCTCAAAAACATTAGACGTGACACTGCCTGTCCAAGTCAGCGTTCTATCTTTACTAGACTGAAGAATTCTATACTAGCACTCAGTGGACTAAAATTAATTTGATATTATTTCATTAACCTTACGACTTGGTCAGAAACACAGGGGGACAGATGGAAGTACCAAAACAAGTTCTGTGAGCCATTTCCAAAAGCAATCTGGTTGCCAGAAAATGGTGTATTTTTGTAGTAACAATAACATTCAATTTGGCAAATATAAAGGCCAAATGTAGTCTGTATTCAAAATACACACATTCAAGAGAAATATGAAAGTACAGTAGTTTAATTAGGAAATAAGCAATTTATTTTTTTTAGGCTCAGGTTGATCTTACTATGGAATTGCTCAGGAGATTAATTGTTCATCATGAGGTTGGCGATCGTTGTCAAGTGCTTTGGTGAATTGCGTCAAGAGAAGACAACTGTACGGTCTCCGAGTGAGTTAGTTATACGGTTGAAGTTGCTATTAGTCGGTGCTGGGAAGACAACAGAGGGGCACAAACAGTACAAGGACACAATGTTATACTAAGACTCTACACACCCCCATGACATCACATAACCCTACCATGTTGTGTGTGTGGACCATAATTCCTTCCCAGTGGACTGATCTGTGCAGTGACCCTCAGTTTAGCACGCTGTGAAACTATCCCAGTCCTGACGCACCACTGACACAATCTAGGCCCCCACGGGCGGCCATATTCCCTGCCTGAGCGAGTAGCACTTGTGTACACTTCCCTGCTCAGAACACAGGGTCAAGCCATCAGTCCGCCCATTAAACATGTTGTATCAGAGAAAGAGAGAGGGAAAGAGAGAGAGAGAGCTAGCGCTAATGCTAACATACACACAGTGCTAACTGCTAACCCCCCCACAGAGCGAGATTCATGTGCCTACATTAGCCCATTAGCTAGCATCCACTGGGTCCACAAAGGAATGGTGAAATTACACAGAGCCGAAGCTAGTTGCTTGGCTAGCGGCACTCAGAGCCTTTCAGCCAGTCTACGTTAGACCCTGTGCTATTGACAGAGCACTAGCATAGGCCTGCATTGTAAATAAGAAATTGTTCTTAACTGACTTGCCTAGTTAAATAAAGGTTAAATAAAAAACTAGAGGAGTTACTACTGTACTTTAAGCTGCTTCCAGCCATCACCAAAGTGCTCCTGAAGATGTACAGCCATTACCTGTAATTTGGTTTCATTATTCACTTGACAGGGAAAGGGGGGGTGGAATCTTGAACATTTATAAGGTTATTCATTTTAAATGGACCAGACCAGGTTATTTATCATTTTCAGTTCCACTGACATGAATTTGGCAGAATATACAGTACTACTACTCATATCCTACTATTAGAAGATATATTAGGTCCAATGGAAAGAACTTCCACACATTCACACAGACCTTCTTTACAAGACCAGAAGTTCTGAGAAAATGACTGAAACGTTGAGATACTGTGTAAATGCATGGAATTGGAAGATACTATTAAGCCTGTCCTGCATTCACTACCTCATCTTATATTTTTCTCATTTAGCAGACACTCTTATCCGGAGTGACTTACAGTAGTGAGTACATACATTTTCGTACTGAATCATTGTGGGAATCGAACCCACAACCCTTGCATTGCAAGCACCATGCTCTACCAACTGACACACAGGACCTACCTCAAAGCACAGCGGTGATATTTTAAATTTTAAATTTATTTAACCTTTACTTAACTAGGCAAGTCAGTTAAGAACAAATTCTTATTTACAATGACGGCCTACCCCGGCCAAACCCTCCCCTAACCCGGACGAAGCTGGGCCAATGACTGTGTGGGTTTGTCAGTTGAGGGACAGATGACAGCACCAGTACCAGTAAAGGGCTTAGATCCCTCTCACTTCCCCTGAGCCGGTGTGGTGCTGTCCCCTGGCTGTGTACTGTGGGACTTCACTACTTTACTGATCCAGAGCTTGTTCTGTTTCTAGTTGTGTTTGGATAGAGATAGAGGGAGTAGGGTAAATTGTGATTCCTACTGCAGTAAATCCTCAGCTATCTGGACTGGGAAGCCCTGAACAGAGATAGAAGATTATGCCCTAGATTTCCTAAACCATCAATTATAATGGGAGGCAGTTCACGAGGCACAATAGACATGTTGCCGGCGGGGTTTAGCGACGCTGTCGTTTTGCCAGATGCCTTTTTCATTTGTCTAAAGTAAATGAGTTCTGGGCAAGCTAATGAAAGACAGAGAGAGGAAGCCATCTCTCTCCCTCTTTTTATTTCTCTTTCACTCTCACACACACTCAGTCACCCACACACTCACCCCCAAATGAGCTTTCGCAGCCTGGGTGATAGTGGCAGCGGGCAGAAAGGCGATGACTGATTGCCTCTCTTTGGTGTGTACGAGGCGAAACCCTGTCATCTGTGAACGTAACAACCGAGCAGTGGGACCTCTGGCTGTACGAAATGGAAAATGCTGATAGGCCGTGTCCCTGTAACAAACTCCCAACAAAAGCCCATCTCTCTGTCCACATTAAACACCAGAGCAATTTACCATGGAGAGGACAGAAGAAGAGAACAAGCAGCTCTTTGATGTGCATTGACTGAGGGGGCTAGGCTTGGCTGCAGAGCAGGGACATTAGCATGGGCTCGGAGAGGGGGGGAGAGAGAGGGAAGGAGGGAGGGGAGGTGAGGTGAGGAAAGGATGGAGAGGGAGAAAGGGGAGGTGAGGAAAGATGAGGGGAGAGGGAGGGAGAGAGGAGGGAGGAAAGGGGGTGAGGATATGATGGAGAGGGGGGGAGCAGGGAGAGGGAGAGTGAAAGAGAGAGTAGGAGGGAGAGAGGGAAATTAGGTGAAAGAGAGAGATGGGGCACAAGAAAGAAGTAGAATGTGAAGAAGAGGGAAGGGACAAAGAGATTGGAGAGCGAGCACTCGAGAGAAAACAATGTCAGGAGGATGTTGCCCTTTCCTGCTCAGTCCTTATGTCTGTTCAGACATCAATTCTTCAGAAGCTACACTTCATATATTGCTGGTCCATTATCCATGTGCTTTGTATGGCCGCGTATGTATTTTAAATGTGTGTGTTTACACAGGAACCGCGTCGGTACTTGACTTTCAAGATTCGCTGGCAACACCACGGCATTGAATTAATGACTAAAACCAATAAGAGACACCAAACTCGAGGATTAAGGGCTCAGCGAAGCCTTCTGCCTGGGTTCAATTGTAGCTGTAACACTGCTGTCTACATTGTGTTCACAGAGAGAGCAGGGTGCAATGCACTGGCTCATGCTTCTCTGTTATGACAGAGCTCGTATAGATCCCATTATACAACTAGTGTCGTATAGATCCCATTATACAACTAGTGTCGTATAGATCCCATTATACAACTAGTGTCGTATAGATCCCATTATACAACTAGTGTCGTATAGATCCCATTATACAACTAGTGCCGTATAGATCCCATTATACAACTAGTGCCGTATAGATCCCATTATACAACTAGTGCCGTATAGATCCCATTATACAACTAGTGCCGTATAGATCCCATTATACAACTAGTGCCGTATAGATCCCATTATACAACTAGTGCCGTATAGATCCCATTATACAACTAGTGCCGTATAGATCCCATTATACAACTAGTGTCGTATAGATCCCATTATACAACTAGTGTCGTATAGATCCCATTATACAACTAGTGCCGTATAGATCCCATTATACAACTAGTGCCGTATAGATCCCATTATACAACTAGTGCCGTATAGATCCCATTATACAACTAGTGCCGTATAGATCCCATTATACAACTAGTGCCGTATAGATCCCATTATACAACTAGTATAGTATAGATCCCATTATACAACTAGTATAGTATAGATCCCATTATACAACTAGTGTCGTATAGATCCCATTATACAACTAGTGCCGTATAGATCCCATTATACAACTAGTATAGTATAGATCCTATTATACAACTAGTATAGTATAGATCCCATTCTACAACTAGTGCCGTATAGATCCCATTATACAACTAGTGCCGTATAGATCCCATTATACAACTAGTGTCGTATAGATCCCATTATACAACTAGTGCCGTATAGATCCCATTATACAACTAGTGCCGTATAGATCCCATTATACAACTAGTGCCGTATAGATCCCATTATACAACTAGTGCCGTATAGATCCCATTATACAACTAGTGTCGTATAGATCCAATTATACAACTAGTGCCGTATAGATCCCATTATACAACTAGTGCCGTATAGATCCCATTATACAACTAGTGTCGTATAGATCCCATTATACAACTAGTGCCGTATAGATCCCATTATACAACTAGTGTCGTATAGATCCCATTATACAACTAGTGCCGTATAGATCCCATTATACAACTAGTGTCGTATAGATCCTATTATACAACTAGTGTCGTATAGATCCCATTCTACAACTAGTATAGTATAGATCCCATTCTACAACTAGTATAGTATAGATCCCATTATACAACTAGTGCCGTATAGATCCCATTATACAACTAGTGCCGTATAGATCCCATTATACAACTAGTGTCGTATAGATCCCATTATACAACTAGTGTCGTATAGATCCCATTATACAACTAGTGTCGTATAGATCCCATTATACAACTAGTGTCGTATAGATCCCATTATACAACTAGTGTCGTATAGATCCCATTATACAACTAGCGCCAATGAGGAAGTTCAGAATCCGTGTGAACGATGCACCACACCACTATTGTTCTTGTCTATTAATGTTCTGTATTATGTCATGTTCCATGTTCTGTGTGGACCCCAGGAAGAGTAGCTGCTGCTTTCGCAACAGCTATTGGGGATCCTAATAAAATACCAAATACCACTGATATATCCATCCAGATCACTCAAGAGAAATAGACTACGGAGAAAGAGGCACTGATTATAGCAATCTCTCACTACCTCTATCAATTCTCTGTCATTAGTTTGTACCATTTTAAAAGTGATAGAAAGTTGTCTGTCTTACTTCTATTCACATCTGCTTCCACTGGTTTAAACCGTAGCTTAATCATAGAGACTGAATAGCCTGCAGCAGGGTTGGGATCAGTTCCATTTCAATTCCAGTCAATGGAGGAAGTACACTGAAATTCCAATTCCAATTCTCTTTAATGCTTTTCAATGGGGAACATTTGGAATTGGAATTTGGTTTACTTCCAGAACTGAAATGGAATTGACCCCAAACCCTGGCCTGCAGTGCTTCCACAGTTGTAAGTCAATAACGGGGATTTAAAGCAGTTAAAGCAAGTACTGCGTTTCTATACTCTGGGTATTGACTAGTCTATAACCCTGCATAAAGAAAAAAAAGGCCTCCACTCAATGTAACTCCACTATCCATCAAGGTTATACTCATACCACCTTTAATAGATACAATGCTTCGATCCGACAGTGGATCTTCTTCAAGTCAGAAAAATGTGATCTCGTCCAATACCTCAGTAACTTGCCTCATATTTGCTGCAACGTACAGTACCAGTCAAAAGTGTGGACACACCTACTCAAGGGTTTTTATTTTATGTTTACTATTTTCTACATTGTAGACTAATAGTGAAGACATCAAAACTATGAAATAACACATGTGGAATTATTATATATATTTTTAATTTAACCTTTATTTAACTAGGCAAGTCAGTTAAAACAAATTCTTATTTACAATGGCGGCCTTCACCGGCCAAACTCGGACAACGCTGGGCCAATTGTGCGCCGCCCTATGGGACTCCCAATCATGGTCAGTTGTGATACAGCCTGGATTCGAACCAGGGTGTCTGTAGTGACGCCTCTAGCACTGAGATGCAGTGCCTTAGGCCCATGCACCACTCGGAATCATGTACTAACCAAAAAAGTGTTAAACAAATCGAAATATATTTTATATTTGAGATTCTTCAAAGTAGCCAGCTTTTACCTTGATGACAGTTTTGCACACTCTTGGCATTCTCTCAACCAGTTTCATGAGGTAGTCACTTGGAATGCATTTCAATTAACAGGTGTGCCTTGTTAAAAGTACATTTGTGGAATTTCTTTCCTTCTTAATGTGTTTGAGCCAATCAGTTGTGTTGTGACAAGGTAGGGTTGGTATACAGAAGATCCCTATTTGGTAAAAATAAGCAACACATTTTTTTGAAAGTTTCATCAAGTGCAGTCGCAAAAAACATCAAGCGCTATGATGAAACTGGCCCTCATGAGGACCGCCACAGGAATGGAAGACCCAGAGTTACCTCTGCTGCAGAGGAAAAGTTCATTAGAGTTATTAGCCTCAGAAATTGCTTCCCAAATAAATGCTTCACAGAGTTCAAGTAACAGACACATCTCAACATCAACTGTTCAGAGGAGACTGTGTGGATCAATGAGAAGATGAGACGTACTTGGGCCAAGAAACACGAGCAATGGACATTAGACCGTTGGAAATCAGATATTTCTGTATTTAATTTTCAATACATTTGCAAAAATGTCTAATAACATGTTTTCACTTTGTCATTATGCGATATTGTGTGTAGTTGGATGTGACAAAAAAATCTATGTAATCCATTTAGGCTGTGACACAACAACATGTGGAATAAGTCAAGGTGTAAATACTTTCTGAAGGCAGTGTATTTGTAATGCAGGCGAAGCGAGCCAGATTAGAAGCCCTCTGAGGGGTAACAGACCTGATCTCTCCTCCTGGTTATCTCTTCCTGAGCCCAGAGCCCACAGCTCAGACACCTGTTTCTCCCACTGGAACAGACCAGGCGTGAGGAGGAGGAGATCTAGATTCCCCCAGAGAACACACTCAAGAGGGTGACTCTTTCCCCCAGACTCTTCTAGAACACCCATGAAGTCAACGCTCTGCACTGAGAACACTGCCGAGAACACTCAGAATGTAGAATGTTCCAGGGCGATTGTTTCTCCTCCCAAACGCCTGAGAAAGAGAGTGGAAAAAGAGAGGGAGTGTGTGATAGAGACTGAGAAAAGAGGGAGAATGAGAAAGAAAGAGAGGGGGAAGGAGAGAGAGATAGATAAAGAAAGAGACAGAAGGAGAGCAAGCGAGCGAGCTGCCAGCTAGGCCCATGCAGAGCTCAATGAGTCCCGACAGCTCTAAATGAACATTAACCTGCTCAGGGTCTCAACGCTGCCGCCGCTTTATATCACAGCAACTGAATATTTAACAGCGAGAAACCCTGCTACGGCGCAGTGCCTCAGAGCCTCAATCTAGCAGCTGGCCTACACCGTACCATGTAGTAGTGTCTCATTGCTATTATGTAATGAAGCTTCCAGACAGAGACATGGTCTGACAACAAATCCTGGAGAAAACTGCTTCAGAGCATAGATGCGAAAACTGTACATAACAATGCTGGTATACAAACAAGATTCAGCATGAATTAGGCCTCTACCTGGTTCCCTTTAATGTTCTATCTAGACTCAGAGAACATCTTGGGTCTGTGAAAAGAAAATAGTCAACTTGGCCAAAACTGATGAAATATAAAATATTCAAAGCACTACCCATGTACAAAGTTGGCCACACCTCATGCACATGAACAAACAGTGAGCTACAGTACACAGAGTGGCTCTCGAGGGAAGCCAGTGCCGAGTAAAAGAGTCCGGACACTTAGAAGTTAAATAGACTTTGATGTTCTGACATCTCCCCAAGCGGCCGGCATCTTTTTCATTTCACTTGACTTCTCAGTAAATGACCTCCTCCTCATCTTCCATTCCCAAGTCAGGATGGATAGAACTTTAAGAGGGTTGTTTAAGCAAAGTCAATAATTCAGCTCAGCAGACAGTAAAGCCGTTGAGAAAATGAATGAACAATGTGTGTGTGTGTGTGTGTGTGTGTGTGTGTGTGTGTGGTTCACCCCACACATTCCTCAATGTCAGGGAAACTAAGACGTTAAACTAATCATAACAGAAAATCAACAACAGTCCAAGTCAGGACAGCTATATCAAGAGGCTGTTTTAACAACACAACTAACTGAACAGCTCATCAGAACACTGCAAATCTAGCTATTGATTGGCATCGAGGTTGACTGAGATGATTCTGTATTCACTATGCAGCGGTTCTGAAAGCAATGAAGACAGGTGTTTTTTCCCCTAAGAACAGAGTCATCCTCAGTTTGGTTGGTTAAGAGCGGGGGTGGGGGGGGTGTCAGCCCAAAAGCGCCCCTCTAGACGGGCACTTACTCTTGGACTGTGACCCCTCTAGTTATTGGCAACGACGGGGAGAGCGAGAGAAAAAGAGACGTTTTGACTGTAATCATGAGGCCTGACAACATGCGGTGCCAGGCAGGATCCTGTGGGGACGCAGTGTGACATTTTCCAAAATACTTACTACTTGACATTTCAATGGACCTTTACGAAAGTGTCTCCCTCCTTCCCCCACCCCTCCGTCTCTCTCTGGTACTGAGGCTGGCACACAGGCAGACTGCATGAGAGGAGAGCAGGTCTCTGCCAGTGAGTGAAGGCTGGGGAAGGGGCCGTGATGCAGAGACTAAATGGTAGGATCCTGGGTGTTATCAGAACGTGGTGGGTGGGGGAGCACAACGAGCACGGTAATGAAGGCACCTCTCTCCTTCTCAATAGAACTCAAATAACGCCACACACAGTCGCACAGATAAAGAGATTGCCAAAGTTGAATTAAGCTGTTCATAAAATGAAACTATTTATCGGGTTTGACAGAAAGGACTCGTGTTAAATAGATGTTTGGTTTTGGGTTTGTCTACAAACTCTCTGTTGATTGGGCTGTGTGGAGCTCCAAATCTCACTGTTGATTGGGCTGTGTGGAGCTCCAAAACTCTCTGTTGATTGGGCTGTGTGGAGCTCCAAATCTCTCTGTTGATTGGGCTGTGTGGAGCTCCAAATCTCTCTGTTGATTGGGCTGTGTGGAGCTCCAAATCTCTCTGTTGATTGGGCTGTGTGGAGCTCCAAATCTCACTGTTGATTGGGCTGTGTGGAGCTCCAAATCTCTCTGTTGATTGGGCTGTGTGGAGCTCCAAAACTCTCTGTTGATTGGGCTGTGTGGAGCTCCAAAACTCTCTGTTGATTGGGCTGTGTGGAGCTCCCAAACTCTGTGTTGATTGGGCTGTGTGGAGCTCCAAAACTCTCTGTTGATTGGGCTGTGTGGAGCTCCAAAACTCTCTGTTGATTGGGCTGTGTGGAGCTCCAAAACTCTCTGTTGATTGGGCTATGTGGAGCTCCAAAACTCTCTGTTGATTGGGCTGTGTGGAGCTCCAAAACATAAGAGTCTGGTGCATCTTCAGAGTCTCATACATCTTCAGATAGTCTCTACTGTGATCCAACCAGGAGTCTTTCTATTTCCCTCTCTTCTGATCGACGCTCAGAGCGAAGCAGTTCTGAAGACGCCACACATCCTCTCCACAGTAGATAAGCTCTGCTGAAACCCAAACACCACACACAGACAGATGACATGAAAGGAGAGTCAGATCCCTTCAGCCCAGACCCATCCTCAGAAACCACGGGCCAGGAACCATGCTGGGGTCGGCAGACACCAGACATGCCCAGTTGATTACACAGACAACACTGTGCCACAATCACACACACACACACACACACACATACAGAGAAAACATTCCTGCATCCATCATGGCATAATTGTGATTTAGATTAGATTAGGATATCAGATTCAGATTAGGATATCAGATTTAGAACAGGATATCAGATTTAGATGAGGATATCAGATTTAGAACAGGATATCAGATTTAGATGAGGATATCAGATTCAGATTAGGATATCAAATTTAGATTAGGATATCAGATTTAGAACAGGATATCAGATTTAGATGAGGATATCAGATTTAGATTAGGCAGCATACAAAAAATACCCCATGCTATTCATGTCAATAAAACATTGTCCTACTGCCCCTGCACTTGGTGAATGCGTGTGTGGGGTGGTTACATACTGTAAATCCCCAGTAGGAGGCGCTCTCCTTTGAGCAACATACATTCCCACAGCCTGGAGGTGATGTGTATGAAGCAGACAGGTGTAATCCCTCTCTGATCCCCTCAGTCCCCAGCTCTCTCTTATGCTCTGCTCTCCTGTATAATCAGTCTCCTCTCCCTGGTCCTCATCAGGCCTCAGTACAGAGTAGCTCAGCCCAGGCAGCACAGCACAGGGCCCTGAACGTCTAGACACTCTTCCACCCAACGAGCCTGGCTCGCTCCATTAATTATGCAAGGCAGCATCGCTAGGCTAGTGCTGTGGTGCTATCTCCCCTCACAGCGCCAGCCCTACACCTCCACCCTCCCTTTCCCCCCTTCAGCCAGCTAGCCCGCTGACGGCTCCACATCAACGTCACCATTAACGCTGTCTCAGAGCCCTCTCCCCTGTCTCCCTCCCTTTCTCCCAGCGTTCCCCAGACCTCTTTCAGGGAGCTGAGGAATATGAGCTGGGCTCTGATATCCCACTGACACATTTTACTTCCTCACTGTTGCAGCTCTCTGCTGCCTAGCCCTAAAACTCCATATTTAGCTATCCCTCCTTCTCCCTCCCACCCGTCTATTTCTAAAAGCCTTTAAAAGGAGCCTATTTTCCTTCTTCCTCGCTTGAATCCCCTTTTCTCCGTCGCTCGTCCCTTGCTTCAATGTCCCTTCTCTCTCTTCATCTCTGTCCATCTATCTCTCCCTCTCTCCCGATTTCTTCTCTTCTCTCCTCTCTCTCTGCTCCTTAGCTGTTCGTTCCCAGAGTCATAGAGAGGGAGAGAGAGACATAGAGACAGAGAGAAACATAGAGAGAGAGACAGAGAGACAGAGAGAGAGACAGAGAGAGAGACAGAGAGACAGAGAGACATATATAGAGAGAGAGACAGAGAGAGAGAGAGACAGAGAGAGAGAGAGAGAGACAGAGAGAGAGACAGAGAGAGAGACAGAGAGAGAGACATAGAGAGAGAGACATAGAGAGAGAGACAGAGAGACAGAGAGACAGAGCGAGAGAGAGAGAGAGAGAGAGACAGAGCGAGAGAGAGAGAGAGACAGAGAGAGAGAGAGAGAGACAGAGAGAGAGAGAGACAGAGAGAGAGACAGAGAGAGAGACAGAGAGAGAGATATAGAGAGAGAGACAGACAGAGAGACAGAGAGAGAGAAAGAGAGAGCGAGAGAGAGAGAGACAGAGAGACAGAGAGAGAGAGAGACAGAGAGAGAGAGAGACAGAGAGAGAGACATAGAGAGAGAGACAGAGAGAGAGACATAGAGACAGAGACAGAGAGAGAGAGAGAGAGCGAGAGAGCGAGACAGAGAGAGAGCGAGAGAGAGAGAGAGAGAGCGAGACAGAGAGAGAGAGAGAGCGAGCGAGAGAGCAAGACAGAGAGAGAGAGAGAGAGAGAGAGAGAGAGAGAGAGAGAGAGAGCTCTGTTGCTAGTGATGATCAGCATGACTGATGTTCTTATTTGCATTACAGAGAGCTGGGGAAGCAGAAAGCACATATACATCAGAGACACACACACACACACACACATTTTAGACTACAATAACAAGAGTTCACTCTAGAGCACCTGAGTAGGTAGAGAACCTAGGAGAGGAAAATTTAGCACGCTATTCACCTTTTCATCCCAGACACACACACACGCCAAACATACACACACACGGCTATTACCGGGCATGGTGCTCCTATAGATCATCAATAACTGCTGTCCCTTAGCAGAAACACAGCAGGGAATATCAGTTGTTTTCTATGTGTTTCTGTCTTAATGGACCTGCTGTTGGTTGAAAGTGAAATACTCTGTGTAATAGTCTGACCTTGGACAAATGACCTCCCCCCTCCTGTGTTTCTATTGTGGACTGTTGGAAGGATTTGTCTTGCTGTGTAGAGAAGTGTTTTATTCGTAGCAGGGGGTGAATTTGTAGCTGTGTGCTTTGCTCTGCTTTTCTGTGTTGTCGGATTGGATTTGCCGCCGGGTGCTTTGTCACGTTGCACCTTGTCCACATTCCCTGACATGTGAGGAAGTCTTAACTAGTACCTGGCTGAGCTGACAGAGAGAGAGATGGAGTGATGGAGGGATGGAGGGATGGAGAGAGATGGAGGGAGAAAATAGGAATTAGAGTGTAGACCTTACTGTGAAATGCTTACTTACAAGGCCTTAACCAACAATGCAGTTCAAGAAATAGTTAATAAAATATTTACTAAATAAAGTAAAGAAATCAAATCAATCAAAAAGTAGCACAAGAAATGTACATAACAATGTGGAGGCTATATACAGGGGGTACCGGTACAGAGTCAATGTGGAGGCTATATACAGGGGGTACCGGTACAGAGTCAATGTGGAGGCTATATACAGGGGGTACTGGTACAGAGTCAATGTGGAGGCTATATACAGGGGGTACCGGTACAGAGTCAATGTGGAGGCTATATACAGGGGGTACTGGTACAGAGTCAATATGGAGGCTATATACAGGGGGTACTGGTACAGAGTCAGTGTGGAGGCTATATACAGGCGGTACCCGTACAGAGTCAATGTAGAGGCTATATACAGGGGGTACCGGTACAGAGTCAATGTGGAGGCTATATACAGGGGGTACCGGTACAGAGTCAATGTGGAGGCTATATACAGGGGGTACCGGTACAGAGTCAATATGGAGGCTATATACAGGGGGTACTGGTACAGAGTCAATGTGGAGGCTATATACAGGGGTACTGGTACAGAGTCAATGTGGAGGCTATATACAGGGGGTACTGGTACAGAGTCAATATGGAGGCTATATACAGGGGGTACTGGTACAGAGTCAATGTGGAGGCTATATACAGGGGGTACTGGTACAGAGTCAATGTAGAGGCTATATACAGGGGGTACTGGTACAGAGTCAATGTGGAGGCTATATACAGGGGGTACTGGTACAGAGTCAATGTGGAGGCTATATACAGGGGGTACTGGTACAGAGTCAATGTGGAGGCTATATACAGGGGGTACCGGTACAGAGTCAATGTGGAGGATATATACAGGGGGTACTGGTACAGAGTCAATGTGGAGGCTATATACAGGGGGTACCGGTACAGAGTCAATGTGGAGGCTATATACAGGGGGTACTGGTACAGAGTCAATGTGGAGGCTATATACAGGGGGTACTGGTACAGAGTCAATGGGGAGGCTATATACAGGGGGTACTGGTACAGAGTCAATGTGGAAGCTATATACAGGGGGTACTGGTACAGAGTCAATGTGGAGGCTATATACAGGGGGTACTGGTACAGGGTCAATGTGGAAGCTATATACAGGGGGTACTGGTACAGAGTCAATGTGGAGGATATATACAGGGGGTACTGGTACAGAGTCAATGTGGAGGCTATATACAGGGGGTACCGGTACAGAGTCAATGTGGAGGATATATACAGGGGGTACCGGTACAGAGTCAATGTGGAGGCTATATACAGGGGGTACTGGTACAGAGTCAATGTGGAGGCTATATACAGGGGGTACTGGTACAGAGTCAATGTGGAGGCTATATACAGGGGGTACTGGTACAGAGTCAATGTGGAGGCTATATACAGGGGGTACTGGTACAGAGTCAATGTGGAGGCTATATACAGGGGGTACTGGTACAGAGTCAATGTGGAGGCTATATACAGGGGGTACTGGTACAGAGTCAATGTGGAGGCTATATACAGGGGGTACTGGTACAGAGTCAATGTGGAGGCTATATACCGGGGGTACTGGTACAGAGTCAATGTGGAGGCTATATACAGGGGGTACTGGTACAGAGTTAATGTGCGGGGGTACAGGTTAGTCAAGATGGGGAGGAAAGAAAGAAAAAGAGAGAGAGAGAGAAAGATGGAGAACCTTCCTCTGCTCGGTCATTCCAACCTTGAGGTGACGGGTGCCCTGTGATCAGAATGGCTAATGACTGACTAAGACTGGGAGAATCCAAACAGCTGCTAGAAGAACCACGTGACATTACCACCTGTATCTAGCCTGGCGGCTACCCGCTAACCTCTACCTACTGCTGCTGCTGCTGCTGCTGCTCCACTCAAGTGCCTCTCAGTAATGACAGCCCAGGGCTGCATCTCAAATTGCACGCTATTCCCTAAATAGTGCACTATGGGCCCTGGTTAAAAGTTGCGCACTATGTCGAAGGGAATAGGGTGCCATTTGGGATGCATCCCAGGTGAGTCATTACTGCAGCAGGACCACTCACGGCCCCTATAGCCACCAGCCCTCCTCCTTCCCTTCTTCGTTCTTTCCCTACCAACCGCCACAGACGACCCTGTCTACCTCCAACAGGCACGTTGGAAAACAAATCAATGTTTTACAAGGAGCTTTTAAGCCTCTTGCCTTCTATAGGCGAACAGGAACAGAGGGTTTTAGTACGAAGAAAGAGAAGACGGATGGAGGGAGCGGGGAACATTATTTTTGCAGAACGGAGAGAAGCTCATTAACCTGGTGAAAAGAGAACGAGAGAGAAAGAGACAGAACGAGAGAGAGAGAGAGGCCCAGGGAGCGATGCTAAATTTTCTGATCATGAGTTTTGAGACGAGAGCCTGACAAGGAGAACACGGAAGGCTTTTGTTGGCTTGACATCAGTGTAGAGGTTTATTCTTCATGTACTCTAGCTGCTAAAGGGTCTCTCTTTCAGTGCAGATATCTCAGGGATCCAGGGATCCGCATGTTGAATGTCATTGACTGTGGCAGTTTGGTGCTTATGAATCCATTTTAGAGTGAAGATCAACATTTGGGCTCCTTTTATGTCTTGTCATGTCGCAGTCTCCACCTGACAAAACAAATGCAGCCGGACGGCGAATTTCAATAAATAACTAATCCCTAAGAGCAGGCGGAGAGCGATCTGAAACAATGATGTAATCCAGGTATGATTTCACATGCTTCAGCTATCAAAGCAATAGCACAGTAGCTCACATCGTTCAAACAGCGCTGTCAGATTATGCTCATGTGGACGACACAGTACTCATCACCTTGTAAATCATGGAATCTGCTAAAATAATACGGTCAGCGAGCTCTTTTCTAATAAATGGTGGCGCAGCCAGTAAAAACCCAACTGAATCCCAGTTAGAGAGCTAATACCACTGTGATGTTGGCCAACAGTATGGCTCTACATGTGTTGTCAGACAGACAGTCATATAGCATGTAATGCTCTGGATAATGGGTTTGGCTGGAAGGGAATGGCTTGAACAGGTTATTGATTGGCATGACCGCAATGCTCTGACACACACACACACACACACACCCACACACGGCAAGCTCATGACACACACACACACAGCTATATGAACCATATAAAGAGAGAGGAGTCTCCCTGTGTGAATGAGGTATTATATTGTCAGAGTGACTGGACAGCTAGTTCATCTCTCATGAGAGGAGGTAGATGAGAGGGAGAGGAGGTAGAGGAGAGGGTATAGGAGAGGGTAGAGGAGAGGGTAGATGAGAAGAGAGGGTAAAGGAAAGGAGAGGGTAGAAGAGAAGGTAGGGTAGAGGAGAAGGTAGAGGAGAAGGTAGAGGAGAGGGTAGAGGAGAGGGTAGAGAAGAGGGTAGAGGAGAGAGTAGAGGAGAAGAGAGGGTAAAGGAAAGGAGAGGGTAGAGGGTAGAAGAGAAGGTAGGGTAGAGGGTAGAGGAGAGGGTAGGGGAGAAGGTAGAGGAGAGGGTAGAGGAGAGGGTAGAGGGTATAGGAGAGGGTAGGGGAAAAGGTAGAGGAGAGGGGTAGAGGAGAAGGTAGAGGAGAGGGTAGAGGAGAGGGTAGAGGGCAGAGGAGAGGGTATAGGAGAGGGTATAGGAGAGGGTAGAGGAAAAGAAAGAGGGAAGGTAGAGGAGGTAGAGGAGAGAGTAGAGGAGAGTAGGGTAGAGGAGAAGTTAGAGGAGAGGGTAGAGGAGAGGGTAGGAGAGAGGGTAGGGTAGAGGAGAAGTTAGAGAAGGTAAAAGAGAGGGTAGAAGAGAGAGTAGGGTAGATGAGGGGGTAGAAGAGAGGGCAGGGTAGAGGAGAAGTTAGAGAGGGTAGAAGAGAGGGCAGGGTAGAGGAGAAGTTAGAGAGGGTAGAAGAGAGGACAGGGTAGAGGAGAAGTTAGAGAGGGTAGAAGAGAGGGCAGGGTAGAGGAGAAGTTAGAGAGGGTAGAAGAGAGGGCAGGGTAGAGGAGAAGTTAGAGAGGGTAGAAGAGAGGACAGGGTAGAGGAGAAGTTAGAGGAGAGGGTAGAGGAGAGGGTAGAAGAGAGGGTAGAAGAGAGGGCAGGGTAGAGGAGAAGTTAGAGAGGGCAGGGTAGGAGAGGGTAGAGGAGAGGGTAGAGGAGAGGGTAGGATAGAGGGCAGGGTAGAGGAGAAGTTAGAGGAGAGGGTAGAGGAGAGGGTAGAAGAGAGGGTAGAGGAGAGGGTAGGATAGAGGGCAGGGTAGAGGAGAAGTTAGAGGAGAGGGTAGAGGAGAGGGTAGAGGAGAGGGTAGAGGAGAGGGTAGAGGAGAAGTTAGAGGAGAAGTTAGAGGAGAGGGTAGAGGCAAGGGTAGAGGAGAGGGTAGGGTAGAGGAGAAGTTAGAGAGGGTAGAAGAGAGGGCAGGGTAGAGGAGAAGTTAGAGGAGAGGGTAGAGGAGAGGGTAGAGGAGAGGGTAGGATAGAGGAGAAGTTAGAGGAGAAGTTAGAGGAGAAGTTAGAGGAGAGGGTAGAGGCAAGGGTAGAGTAGTGAGGACCGAGCCACTCTGTCTGTTCTAGTAAGAGCTGTGCTCCAGTACGTGAGCTGTGTCTCTCTCTGTTCTAGTAAGAGCTGTGCTCCAGTACGTGAGCTGTGTCTCTCTCTGTTCTAGTAAGAGCTGTGCTCCAGTACGTGAGCTGTGTCTCTCTCTGTTCTAGTAAGAGCTGTGCTCCAGTACGTGAGCTGTGTCTCTCTCTGTTCTAGTAAGAGCTGTGCTCCAGTACGTGAGCTGTGTCTCTCTCTGTTCTAGTAAGAGCTGTGCTCCAGTACGTGAGCTGTGTCTCTCTCTGTTCTAGTAAGAGCTGTGCTCCAGTACGTGAGCTGTGCCACTAATACTGGCCCAATATCACAGTCTAGAACACTGTCTGATCTAGCAAAGTCAAACAGCCGTACATAAAACCCCCGAGGCCTTTCCTTTGTAGTTCCACTTTTGTTGAATGTTTACAGTGTAAAGCAATCTAGTCCAATGTATAGCAATCCACACAACAACAAAAATATGAAAAGAATAATGAATGAAAGCCTATCCCTGGTTTATAACAGATTCATAACCCAGCCTACACATGAACATGCTCTGGAGTGGTCATGCATTCTAAATCATGTATGATGATGATGATGATGATGATGATGTCTGTGCAGTACAGTAGTCCTCAGTAATTAGGGCACACGCTCGCGCTTTGTATTACATAAGAAAACCAGGCAATACATTACGCAATCCTCTCACTGAGGGTCCGGCAGCTCACATTAATTCAAGACTGATTTGTTTAAGGTGATCCTTGGCCTACCCCATCAATAGGGCTCTCCGGGTGTGATGCACCCTGGTTAATATCACATGGAACATTTTTAGTCTGGGGAATCTCGGCCCGCTTGAATTATGTTTAATATGAAGGAGGAATCCTCACAGGGATTTCAGAGTATCAGAGTCGCAGCCCCAAACAGGTGTTTGTGTGTTTAGTGTGTGTGTGTGTGTGTGTGTGCATGCTTGGGCGCACATTCCAGTGTGTGTGCACGCACATGCTTCTGTGCATGCATGTTGTGTGTATTTGTGTGTTTAAGTGTGTTTGAGGCCAACTAGTGCCAGGGGGTTGCTGACACAAAGTCTGAGACTGCAGAGAGAGAGAGAGAGCAGAGAGAAAGCAGAGAGAGAGAGCAGAGAGAGAGAGAGCAGAGAGAGAGAGCAGAGAGAGAGAGAGCAGAGAGAGAGAGCAGAGAGAGAGCAGAGAGAGTGCAGAGAGAGAGCCGAGAGAGAGAGCAGAGAGAGCAGCGAGAGAGTAGAGAGAGCAGAAAGAGCAGAGAGAGAGCAGAGAGCGCAGAGAGAGCAGCGAGAGAGAGCAGCGAGAGAGAGCAGAGAGAGAGAGCAGAGAGAGAGCAGCGAGCGAGCAGCGAGCGAGCAGAGAAAGCAGAGAGAGCAGAGAGCAGAGAGAGAGCAGAGAGCAGAGAGAGAGCAGAGAGAGAGCAGAGAGAGAGCGAGCAGAGTGCAGAGAGAGAGAGCAGATAGCGAGCAGAGTGCAAAGAGAGAGCAGAGAGAGCAGAGAGAGCAGAGAGAGCAGAGAGAGCAGAGAGAGAGCGAGCAGAGTGCAGAGAGAGAGAGCAGATAGCGAGCAGAGTGCAAAGAGAGAGCAGAGAGAGAGAAGAGAGAGCAGAGTGCAGAGAGAGAGAGCAGAGAGAGAGAGCAGAGAGCAGAGAGCAGAGAGCAGAGAGCGAGCAGAGAGCAGAGAGAGAGAGCAGAGAGAGAGCAGAGAGCAGAGAGCGAGCAGAGAGAGAGAGAGCAGAGAGCGAGTAGAGAGCAGAGAGAGAGAGAGCAGAGAGAGAGCAGAGAGCAGAGAGCGAGCAGAGAGCAGAGAGAGGCTCCCAGCACATCAAAGCACAGCAGCAGCCCTGTGGCCAAGCCCACAGGAGAACCCAGCACATTCCCCACTCCTCATTAGCCTCTCACTGAGATAAACACACACACACACGTATGCCCATGTGCACACAAGGAACACACATGCACAAACACGCACACACCACACACACACACACACACACCCCGACATCACTCCCCCGCCCCCCACACTGACACACACCCTGATAGGGTCATCAGTAAGGTCTCGTCAGCCTCCATCGTCATGGTCCCCGCAGATCCATCCGCCTCCTTACTACCACATAGTGCTACAGGACCCCTACGGCC
The DNA here is from genome assembly GCF_901001165.1 of Salmo trutta. Classification (NCBI taxonomy): domain Eukaryota; kingdom Metazoa; phylum Chordata; class Actinopteri; order Salmoniformes; family Salmonidae; genus Salmo; species Salmo trutta. The sequence continues at coordinate 42,593,929 of NC_042964.1, forward strand.
GCGTCCTCCATTACTCCTGTCTCTGTGAACAGAGTCTGTCTGTGGGAGCTCTGTTCTCCTGCTGCTGATAGGATTCATTATGTCCTATCACAGGTGCTTATTCTAGGACAGCTGGTGGGAAGCAGCGAGACAGGATGAGTGGGATGAATGGGGTTAAGACAACACTTACAACTACAGAAGGGATTGAACACAGACATTAATATTAGAACGGCTGGGCCTCGAGGGACCCCTCCCTTCACACTAACGAGGAGTCATTCTGACTGTAACGTTCTAACAGTGTAATTACTACGTTTCATACCCGCTATCGCAAAAAATAATCACTTGGTTGTGTTTATCAAGGTCTTAGGTAACATTAGAATTCCCTTTTTTTTCTTCAAATGACACAATAGCATTTTCATTGGTTCATTAGTTACTGTAGGCTGAATGTTCAAAAAAAAAGGTTCAAGGTTTCAATGCGTTTTTTTTTCATGGAGCGCCTTTTCTTACAGCTGTGAAACAGAAAGCGTGTGTTAACAATTTCTTTTTAAAAACAACAATATAAAAAATCCCCCGACCACCAAGACGCGCGGTCAGCAAGACGCGCGGTCAGCAAGACGCGCGGTCAGCAAGACGCGCGGTCAGCAAGACGCGCGGTCAGCAAGACGCACGGTCAAATGAAGAAAACATCAGTAGCCTAAACATCACTTTAAACTTCAAGTGTTTTTGATAAAGTGAAAATCAACACAAAAGCAATAACAGCATTTTAACGACTATAAATATGACAGCAGTCAAAAACGGTACATGTTTACGTGGGTCTTTATGCCATGGCATCAGCTGGAACATGTCTATGTCACATAAACAGCCAAAGATGGTGATCGCTTGTTTTTTGCTTGAGATGTAGGGTTTTCTCTGTCATCACCAGCTTGTTCTATTCAAACGGTGCCATCCTTCCTCTCTCCTGTCTCACCGTTTCATTTGGTGGTGGAGCGGACACCTGCTCAGTACGCACCTGTAACGGCTGTCGTAGAGAGGGGACCAAACCGCAGCGTGTTGATTGCTCATGATGAATATTTATTATAACTCAAAACACTAAAGGAAAAATAACAAAGATAAAAACGAAAGCGCACAGTTCAGTCAGGTACATAAACTAAACAGAAGATAACTACCCACAAACACAGGTGGAAAAAAAACCTACTTAAGTATGATCTCCAATTAGAGACAACGAGGACCTGAAGGAGGGCAGCAGGCCCTACTGTCGGGAGAAGGAGCGCAGCAGGCCCTACTGTCGGGAGAATGAGCGCTGCAGGCCCTACTGTCGGGAGAAGGAGCGCAGCAGGCCCTACTGTCGGGAGAAGGAGGGCAGCAGGCCCTACTGTCGGGAGAAGGAGGGCAGCAGGCCCTACTGTCGGGAGAAGGAGGGCAGCAGGCCCTACTGTCGGGAGAAGGAGGGCAGCAGGCCCTACTGTCGGGAGAAGGAGGGCAGCAGGCCCTACTGTCGGGAGAAGGACCGCAGCAGGCCCTACTGTCGGGAGAAGGAGCGCAGCAGGCCCTACTGTCGGGAGAAGGACCGCAGCAGGGCCTACTGTCGGGAGAAGGACCGCAGCAGGCCCTACTGTCGGGAGAAGGAGGGCAGCAGGCCCTACTGTCGGGAGAAGGAGCGCAGCAGGCCCTACTGTCGGGAGAAGGACCGCAGCAGGCCCTACTGTTGGGAGAAGGAGGGCAGCAGGCCCTACTGTCGGGAGAAGGAGGGCAGCAGGCCCTACTGTCGGGAGAAGGAGGGCAGCAGGCCCTACTGTCGGGAGAAGGAGGGCAGCAGGCCCTACTGTCGGGAGAAGGAGCGCAGCAGGCCCTACTGTCGGGAGAAGGACCGCAGCAGGCCCTACTGTCGGGAGAAGGAGCGCAGCAGGCCCTACTGTCGGGAGAAGGACCGCAGCAGGGCCTACTGTCGGGAGAAGGACCGCAGCAGGCCCTACTGTCGGGAGAAGGAGGGCAGCAGGCCCTACTGTCGGGAGAAGGAGCGCAGCAGGCCCTACTGTCGGGAGAAGGACCGCAGCAGGCCCTACTGTTGGGAGAAGGAGGGCAGCAGGCCCTACTGTCGGGAGAAGGAGGGCAGCAGGCCCTACTGTCGGGAGAAGGAGGGCAGCAGGCCCTACTGTCGGGAGAAGGAGGGCAGCAGGCCCTACTGTCGGGAGAAGGACCGCAGCAGGCCCTACTGTCGGGAGAAGGACCGCAGCAGGCCCTACTACCGAGAGATGGAGGGGCAACGGGGGAAAACCGTAACAAAAATGACATGCCCTCCAAAAACTGGATATAACTCCACTTCTTGTTGTGGTATTAAGATTCTAACAACAACAGTGTGTTATATAGACGTATTTAGGTAAAGTAAAGGACGGAGGAGGTATGACTTTAAAAATGGCAGAGTAATACATTTGTTAAATACATGAGCACTCCAAATGACTGCTTTAGCAGTTCTAGTGCTAAGAAAGTATTTCATGTCTCAATTGGGAAATATCCTTAGATATGATGCTATGGATAACTGGGGATGATGCACCCTATGAGGAAAATAGCAACAATAGTTTCTATACCTAACCTACCCAACACCTGGGTCCATGGTAGCAGGTGTGACTTTGGTATTGTCTTTGACTCAACACCTGAGACAATGCAGGAACAGATAATTACTTTCCATCACCTTTCTGTCTCCTGAATCCACATTGACACCTGTGTCTGGAACCAACCAATATGCCCCCTGTAGCGTAACTAGCCCGGCTATATGGAAGAGATAGCAGGTGGCCAATTACAATGCCTTCAGAAAGTGTTCACACCCCTTGCCTTTTTTCACATTTAGTTGTGTTACAGCCTGAATTTAAAATAGATAAAATTGAGATTTGTTACACACAATACCCCATAATGTGAAAGTGGAATTATGTTTAGCTACATTTTTACAAATGAATAAAAAATGAAAAGCTGAAATGTCTTGAGTCAATAAGTATTCAACCCGTTGGTTATGGCAAACCTAAATAAGTTCAGGAGTAAAAATGTTCTTAACAAGTCACATGTTAAGTTGCATGTTAAGTTGCATGGACTCACTCTGTGTGCACCACTCTGTGGTGAAGTTATTAATTACACTACGGATAGTGTTCTCAATACACTCGGTCACTACAAAGATACAGGCATCCTTCCTAACTCAGTTGATGGAGAGGAAGGAAACCACTCAGGAATTTCACAATGGTGACTTTAAAACAGTTAAAAAGTTAAATGGCTGTGATAGGACACAATTGAGGATGGATAACAACATTGTAGTTACTCCACAATACTAACCTAATTGACAGATTGAAAAGAAGAAAGCCTGTACAGAAACATGTGCAAAGAAATTCCATTTTTGTCCTGAACACAAAGTGTTATGTTTGGGGCAAATTCAATACAACACATTACTGAGTAGCACTCTAAATATGTTCAAGCATAGTAGTAGCTACATCGTGTTATGGGTATTCTTGTAATCGTTAAGGACTGGGGAGTTTTCAGGATAAAAAAGTAAATGTAATGGAGGTAAGCACAGGCAAAATCCTAGAGGAAAACCTGGTTCAGTCTGCTTTCCACCAGACACTGGGAGATGAATTCACCTTTCAGCAGGACAATAACCTAAAACACAAGGCCGAATCTACACTGGAGTTGATTACCAAGAAGACAGTGAACGTTCCTAAGAGGCCAAGTTACAGTTTTTACTTAAATCTATCTATGGCAAGACCTGAAAATGGTTGTCTAGCAATGATCAACAACCAATTTGACAGAGCTTGAATAATTTTGAAAAGAATAATGGGCAAATGTTGCACAATCCAGGTGTGGAAACCTCTTAGAGACTTACCCAGAAAGACTCCCAGCTGTAATTGCTGCCAATGGTGATTCTACAAAGTATCCTGTAAATTAATATTTCTGTATTTCATTTTCAATGAATTTGCAAACATAAAAAAAAAATGTTTTCACTTTGTCTTTATGGGGAATTGTGTGTAGATAGGTGAGAAAAACATATATTTAATCCATTTTGAATCTATTTGTATTTTGTAATTATAATGTCAATACTTGCTACAGTGGTTTGCTAGCTTGGAGGTAGTATTTAGTGTTGTGTGCAATGCGTTTGTGCACTTAGTGCACTTAGCTACCATCCCATAGCCTACATTGCATATGAAGTGTGACTGGCTTATGACATTTAACCGTGGATGTACAGAGAAAATATTTGTTCCTTTTTGTTGTCACTCCTGTTGCTCTCTGATTGGCTCAAAGTCAAGCTGTTGGCCACTGACAAGCATTACGATTCTACAAGTATAAAAGGCAGGTTCGTTGCTACCGGGTCGGCACGCAGCAGGTACCTCGTTTGTTCTAGCAAGAGACGGTACGGCCTCCCACTGTGAGAAGTACCTATCGGCCGCCGTCTGTCGGCAGTGAGATTCTCGGTCGGTTAAGCCAGCTTACATCCCTGAGCAGCCGGGAAGAGATTTATTGGTGGGGATATATAATGGTCTGATTCAGAAAGACCCACTCAAGCCATGTAGTTATGTGATTGCATTAGTATGATCGTTAAGCGGCAACAACTTTCTGCAGGCTGAGGCTGACATCACGTCTGTCTCCATGGTGATGGAGCTCACGTAGGCTGTGTTTGAGAAAGAGAGAGAGATGGCGGGAGAGAGAGGGGGAAAGAGGGTGAGGGAGAGAGGGTGAGGGAGAGAGAGAGAAAAAGAGAGAGAGAGAGGGTGAGGGAGAGAGAAAGAAAAATAATGAGATAGAGAGGGTGAGGGTGAGGGAGAGAGAGAGAGATAAAAAAAAGAGTGAGAGAGAGAGCGAGAGAGAGAGACAGTCGGAGATCCACTAGGGGAGGGATGCAGCAGCCGTGATTGTCAGGAAGCAACCGGTGGGGAATACTAACCATGGCTAGACCCCACGAAGACACACAAGCACGCGCTGAAGCCTTGGTCGTTGTTGCTGTCAGTCATTTGCAGTTCTGTCAAAAGTATCAAGTGAAAAATAGTCTTTGAGCACAAATGTCACTGGAGCTAATACTGACATTAAACGACTATTGGACAGAGGATCCACACCGCTCCCTCAAACAGACAGACAGAGAGAAAGGGAGGGAGAGATTTAAAGAGGAGCAGGAAGAAGGACAGAGGAGGACATTGAAAGACGAGGGGGAGAGGGGGAAGAGAGAGAGATTGAGGAAGAGGAGGGGGAGAGATTGAGAAAGACGACAGGGGAGAAAGAGATGGCGAGAGAGAGATAATCTGTTTCTAACTTTGTCCCCAAATCATCATCTGACCACACAGATGACCATTTCAGAGCTATGGTAACAGCCCCTGGTCATTCTACCTCATACCTTTATTCATGGGACTGAGTCACTAAACCAAGATCCAACCTAGATTCAGCTTTTATTGCCAGAAGACACACAGCTGGGAATGGGAGCAAGACTAATCAAGATCCAACCTTACTCCATGCCTGTGATAGAGCTAGGACAAAAACACGGCTAACATCATGTTTGTTTACTTGACCTTTGGCTGTGGGCTCCCGCAGATCCGCCAGCATCTGAGCAAACAAGTTTTGTTTTTTTCAGCGGCTTTGACCTATTTGGTTGGAAAAGTCATCCGTCTTTACAGAGAGAAAGAGAGAGAGAGAGAGAGAGAGAGAGAGAGAGAGAGAGAGAGAGAGAGAGAGAGAGAGAGAGAGAGAGAGAGGATTCATGGTTTCTGATTTGGCTCGGCTCCAATTAAATCCACTCCCACAGAGAGCGAGCGGCAGCCCAAATTAGAAGAGACACAGAGACCGTACAGCAGACGTGTCCTCTTCTCACCTCACACACGATCCAGCCAGGTAACAATCGGCAGCGCCGGATAAAAGCCCATCACCCTCATTCTTCGAAATTGCAGTCTCCTTACATTAGTGATTTGTTTGTGTTTTTTGTAGAATTTCATGTTTTCGCTGAATTTCCTGAGTACTATTGGATCAGAAATGAGTTCAGAAACACTGCTGTTTTCTGGTTCAGATACCGCTCACGCTCACTTTAAAAACATTCTAGGAAATACCTTTTTCTTTCTTCCCTATCCCTATTTCCCACACTTTCTGTCTCACTCTTTCTTCTCTTCTGCTGCAAAGCTATTGATTTATCCTGTTAGTCAGCTGTGTGTGTATGTCAACACTATATGGTCTACATGGGATTGGCTGACGGTACAAGAGTGAAATATATGGGAGGCAGTAGTAGTTCAAATGTGGAGTATCAGTGAGAGTCTCTCTCTCTCTCTCTCTCTCTCTCTCTCTCTCTCTCTCTCTCTCTCTCTCTCTCTCTCTCTCTCTCTCTCTCTCTCTCTCTCTCTCTCTCTCTCTCTCTCTCTCTCTCTCTCTCTCTCTCTCTCTCTCTCTCTCTCTCTCTCTCTCTCTCTCTCTCTCTCTCTCTCTCTCTCTCTCTCTCTCTCTCTCTCTCTCTCTCTCTCTCTCTCTCTCTCTCTCGTTGAGTCCTTCATTCAGGTTTGGGCTCCCCAGAATACTCCCTGGCAGCAGTGTGTCTTACTTAATCCAGCCACACTGCTCTAATTGGCTAACTGCAGCCATTTCCCCTGCTCTGAGGAACATGGAGATTAGAATACAAGTTTTAAGCATTCAAGGAGCAAAAATGAGTCGCACTACGGATAGACTACATCTCTGAGGGATACATCAGTGAGAGCAGGGGCTGAGCACCGAAGTACTGGGAATGGAATTGATGCCTGTACTGAGAGAGAGAGCGAGAGAGAGAGTGAGAGAGAGAGAGAAAGAGAGAAAGAGCATTGACAACAGCGCCAAGGCTCCTTCTAACTTTGTGCTGTCACTATTGCCAGACGTAGGGAGTAGTTATGGGGGAAACTCTATACAGTTACAGGTTGGGATATTATTTTTGATGATATATCATATTGCTAGTTGGCTGTACCCGCACCAAAACTCCAGTATTTTTCCTTCATAGCTTGTTCTCCATCTTCTTGTTAAACTCGGGAGCCAATTCGTTTTCAGCTCTTCTATTTCCATGACTGATCAAAGCCAGTTTTCTCATGGCTCTCTCGTCCCTCTGCAGAAGACATATGGTGAGCAATAAGTTCGGGAACATCGAATCGCAATAAAATCACAGTATCGAATCACAATACATTTAGAATCATGAGAATCGTTATACATTGTATCGGCACCTAAGTATCATGAGAATATCATATCGTGAGGCCCCTGGTAATTCCCAGCTCTACTGTAGTATGGAGGGAGAGTTGAAGCTTTGGGACATGGTGCTACTCTCATGTTTTTGAGGTGAGATGAGAAGTGACTCACAAAGGAGTTTATATAAGGTATGAGTTACTAAACTGAGCTCACCTGACCCACCTGGACAGAGGCAGAGGAGTACAGCCCCACAGGACATCAATATTACATGTGACCTTAATCCAATCTCCCTTCTGCACCGAACAGAACAGTGACATAAAGTCAAACATGTTTTCATGGTTTTAATGCTGTACTCGTACTGTGCACAGACACAGTACAGGGTCAATCCATTTGAATTCAATCACTTCTTGAAACATCTCTTTTGATTTGAATGAAACCTTCCATTCATATTTGGCCATCGTAGGAGTGCTCAGAAAATCTGAATGCCAAAACATGCAAGAGATAAGTTTACCATGTTGCATACCCCACCATACCATGAGACATCCACGTCTTCATCACTGGAAACCATAAACGGTTGAGATTGATATAATTTAAAAGCTTATAAGTAGAGTTTTCAATCTATCTGACCATTTATGGAAAAATACGTTTATTAAATAAAATAAAATCTAAAGTAACAGTCAGTATCGGGTGTGGTCACCAGCTTCTGAGTGGCGCAGCGGTCTAAGGCACTGCATCTCAGTGCAAGAGGTGTCACTGTAGTCCCTGGTTCAAATCCAGGCTGCATCACATCTGGCCGTGATTGGGAGTCCTATAGGGTGACGCACAATTGGCTCAGCGTTGTCTGGGTTTGGCCGGGGTAGGCCGTCATTGTAAATAAGAATTTGTTCTTAACTGACTTGCCTAGTTAGATAAAGGTTAAATTAAAAAAAATGAAGTAGTGCAGTGCATCACCTCCTCATGGACTGCACCAAATTTGCCTGCTCTTGCTGTGAGATGTTCCCCCACTCTTCCACCAAGGCACTGGCAAGTTCCTGGACATTTCTGGGGGGAATGGCCCTAGCCCTCACCCTCCGATCCAACAGGTCCCAGATGTGCTCAATGGGATTGAGATCCGGGCTCTTCACTGGCCATGACAGAACACTGACATTCCTGTCTTGCAGGAAATCATGAGCAGTATGGTTGGTGGCATTGTCATGCTGGAGGGTCATGTCAGGATGAGCTTGCAGGAAGGGTACCACATGAGGGAGGAGGATGTCTTCCCTGTAACGCACAGCGTTGAGATTGCCTGCAATGACAACAAGCTCAGTCCGATGATGCTGTGACACACTGCCCCAGACCATGACGGACACTCCACCTCCAAATCGATCCCGCTCCAGAGTACAGGCCTCGGTGTAACGCTCATTCCTTCGACGATAAACGCAAATCCGACCATCACCCCTGGTGAGACAAAACCGCGACTCGTCAATAAAGAGCACTTTTTGCCAGTCCTGTCAGCGACGGTGGGTTTGTGCCTATAGGCGACGTTGTTGCCGGTGATGTCTGTTGAGGACCTGCCTTACAACAGGCCTACAAGCCCTCAGTCCAGCCTCTCTCAGCCTATTGCGGACAGTCTGAGCACTGATGAAGGGATTGTGCGTTCCTGGTGTAACTCGGGCAGTTGTTGCCATCCTGTACCTGTCCCGCAGGTGTGATGTTCGGATGTACCGATCCTGTGCAGGTGTTGTTAAACGTGGTCTGCCACTGCGAGGACGATCAGCTGTCTGTCCTTTCTCCCTGTAGCGCTGTCTTAGGCGTCTCACAGTACGGACATTGCAATTTATTGCCCTGGCCACATCTGCAGTCCTCATGCCTCCTTGCAGCATGCCTAAGACATGTTCACAAAGATGAGCAGGGATCCTGGGCATCGTTCTTTTGGTGTTTTTCAGAGTCAGTAGAAAGGTCTCTTTCGCGTCCTAAGTTTTCATAACTGTGACCTTAATTGTCTACCGTCTGTAAGCTGTTAGTGTCTTAACGACCGTTCCACAGGTGCATGTTCATTAACTGTTTATGGTTCATTGAACAAGCATGGGAAACAGTGTTAAAACCCTTTACAATGAAGATTTGTGTAGGTACGAATGATCTTTTATATGCACGCACACACACGCCACATTTACACACACACACAAACCCACACACATATAAAAGCAATCCTTCTTCAGTAGAACACCGCCTATGAATGACTCCATTTCAAGTGAATTTCCCATCCGGTTGGCTTCATAACTCTGGCAGGAAAACAAGAATGGTAATATAACACACCATATCTGCCTGCTCCCAGTCTGAGCAGAAAGGCAGACATTTACATTCACAAGTATCAATCAACCCAGCCACCAGCTATAATTCCATTAATCAGCATAATTGGCCCATAATTGCTCTCATCAACACCATACAGATGCCATCGCTCAAAACCCAATACTGTTTCTACACCACTTGAAGACAAACATTGCCAATTTTCCCACAACACTGATATTCCCTCCCTGTGTGTGTGTGTGTGTGTGTGTGTGTGTGTGTGTGTGTGTGTGTGTGTGTGTGTGTGTGTGTGTATCTCGAATATCATACTGGATGTTCTTAGAAGAAGAGTGTGTGTGTGTGTGTGTCTCTTCTACTGGCGGGTTTATAAGAAGTGGATCTTGTCTGCATTACGGCCCACTAGATTACACTTGTGTATCTGGTTAACTTCACACTGCGTGGGCCCCAATGGAAGTCATGTGATGACGATACAGTGAAAATAGGCCATGGGACAATAATCCACTCAAACGTACTGTAGCTTACACACTCACAGAAATCACACAGCTAGCTGGTGTGGATAGTTGTATTCCTGTCTCTTTTTCTGTGGTCGGCACACACACACACACACACACACACACACACACACACACACACACACACACACACACACACACACACACACACACACACACACACACACACACACACACACACACACACACACACACACACACACACACACACACACACACACACACACACCTGGCATAGGGGTATCTAGGAAATAAATATTCCTGGATGTGTGTGTGTGTGTGACAGTGAGTAGTGATGAGGGTTGATGTTAGCTTGTCATCCTTCTGACAGATACATTAGGAGAGGACTGGGGTGTTGTCCTATCTCTCCATCATACACTATGAGCAACAACATACCTCAACATTATGTAATGATCACTCAACACTGTCTACCCATACTGTATGATCTAATGACATCACTATCTACCAATACTGTATGATCTAATGACATCACTATCTACCCATACTGTATGATCTAATGACATTACTATCTACCCATACTGTATGATCTAATAACAACACTCTCTACCCATACTGTATGATCTAATAACAACACTGTTTACCCATACTGTATGATCTAATGACAACACTCTCTACCCATACTGTATGATCTAATAACAACACTGTCTATCCATACTGTATGATCTAATAACAACACTATCTACCCATACTGTATGATCTAATAACAACACTGTCTACCCATACTGTATGATCTAATAACAACACTATCTACCCATACTGTATGATCTAATGACATCACTATCTACCCATACTGTATGATCTAATGACAACACTGTCTACCCATACTGTATGATCTAATAACAACACTATCTACCCATACTGTATGATCTAATAACAACACTGTCTATCCATACTGTATGATCTAATGACATTACTATCTACCCATACTGTATGATCTAATGACATCACTATCTACCCATACTGTATGATCTAATAACAACACTATCTACCCATACTGTATGATCTAATGACATTACTATCTACCCATACTGTATGATCTAATGACATCACTATCTACCCATACTGTATGATCTAATAACAACACTGTCTACCCATACTGTATGATCTAATGACAACACTATCTACCCATACTGTATGATCTAATGACGACACCGTCTACCCATACTGTACGATCTAATGAGAACACTATCTACCCATACTGTAATATCTAATGAGAACACTATCTACCCATACTGTAATATCTAATAACAACACTATCTACCCATACTGTATGATCTAATGACAACACTGTCTACCCATACTGTATGATCTAATGACATCACTGTTTACCCATTATGTATGATCTAATGACAACACTGTTTACCCATACTGTATGATCTAATAACACCACTGTTTACCCATACTGTATGATCTAATGACAACACTGTCTACCCATACTGTATGATCTAATAACAACACTCTCTACCCATACTGTCTGATCTAATGACAACACTGTTTACCCATACTGTACGATCTAATGACAACACTATCTACCCATACTGTATGATCTAATAACACCACTATCTACCCATACTGTATGATCTAATAACACCACTATCTACCCATACTGTATGATCTAATAACAACACCATCTACCCATACTGTATGATCTAATGACAACACTGTCTACCCATACTGTATGATCTAATGACATCACTGTTTACCCATTATGTATGATCTAATGACAACACTGTTTACCCATACTGTATGATCTAATAACACCACTGTTTACCCATACTGTATGATCTAATGACAACACTGTCTACCCATACTGTATGATCTAATAACAACACTCTCTACCCATACTGTTTGATCTAATGACAACACTGTTTACCCATACTGTACGATCTAATGACAACACTATCTACCCATACTGTATGATCTAATAACACCACTATCTACCCATACTGTATGATCTAATAACAACACTATCTACCCATACTGTATGATCTAATAACAACACCATCTACCCATACTGTATGATCTAATGAGAACACTATCTACCCATACTGTAATATCTAATGAGAACACTATCTACCCATACTGTATGATCTAATAACAACACTGTCTACCCATACTGTATGATCTAATAACAACACTATCTACCCATACTGTATGATCTAATAACAACACTATCTACCCATACTGTATGATCTAATGACATCACTGTTTACCCATACTGTATGATCTAATAACAACACTCTCTACCCATACTGTATGATCTAATGACAACACTATCTACCCATACTGTATGATCTAATGACATTACTATCTACCCATACTGTATGATCTAATAACAACACTGTCTATCCATACTGTATGATCTAATGACAACACTATCTACCCATATTGTATGATCTAATAACAACACTGTCTACCCATACTGTATGATCTAATAACACTGTCTACCCATACTGTATGATCTAATAACAACACTGTCTACCCATACTGTATGATCTAATGACAAGACTGTTTACCCATACTGTATGATCTAATGACAACACTCTCTACCCATACTGTATGATCTAATAACAACACTGTCTATCCATACTGTATGATCTAATGACATTACTATCTACCCATACTGTATGATCTAATAACAACACTCTCTACCCATACTGTATGATCTAATAACAACACTGTTTACCCATACTGTATGATCTAATGACAACACTCTCTACCCATACTGTATGATCTAATAACAACACTGTCTATCCATACTGTATGATCTAATAACAACACTATCTACCCATACTGTATGATCTAATAACAACACTATCTACCCATACTGTATGATCTAATGACATCACTATCTACCCATACTGTATGATCTAATAACAACACTATCTACCCATACTGTATGATCTAATAACAACACTGTCTATCCATACTGTATGATCTAATGACATTACTATCTACCCATACTGTATGATCTAATAACAACACTATCTACCCATACTGTATGATCTAATGACATCACTGTTTACCCATTATGTATGATCTAATGACATTACTATCTACCCATACTGTATGATCTAATGACATCACTGTTTACCCATACTGTATGATCTAATGACAACACTGTTTACCCATACTGTATGATCTAATAACACCACTGTTTACCCATACTGTATGATCTAATGACAACACTGTCTACCCATACTGTATGATCTAATAACAACACTATCTACCCATACTGTATGATCTAATAACAACACTGTTTACCCATTATGTATGATCTAATGACATTACTATCTACCCATACTGTATGATCTAATAACAACACTGTCTATCCATACTGTATGATCTAATGACAACACTATCTACCCATATTGTATGATCTAATAACAACACTATCTACTCATACTGTATGATCTAATAACAACACTATCTACCCATACTGTATGATCTAATAACAACACTATCTACCCATACTGTATGATCTAATAACAACGCTATCTACCCATACTGTATGATCTAATAACAACACTATCTACTCATACTGTATGATCTAATAACAACACTATCTACCCATACTGTATGATCTAATGACAACACTGTCTACCCATACTGTATGATCTAATAACAACACTGTCTACCCATACTGTATGATCTAATAACAACGCTATCTACCCATACTGTATGATCTAACAACTGTCTCCTCTCACAAGTGCTGTAACAATACCACTGATGGTGAGGGAGTAATATCATGTTATAGAAAGTTAGTCTGTGTGTGTGTGTGTGTGTGTGTGTGTGTGTGTGTCTTCAGAGGTACAGTATCCTAGTCATGTCACCCAAAGAACACGAGCAATCCCTCTTGTGTTCGGTACAGCAATACAACCTCTTGTGTATGGTACAGCAATACAACCTCTTGTGTATGGTACAGCAATACAACCTCTTGTGTTCGGTACAGCAATACAACCTCTTGTATATGGTACAGCAATACAACCTCTTGTGTTCGGTACAGCAATACAACCTCTTGTGTATGGTACAGCAATACAACCTCTTGTGTTCGGTACAGCAATACAACCTCTTGTGTTCGGTACAGCAATACAACCTCTTGTGTTCGGTACAGCAATACAACCTCTTGTGTATGGTACAGCAATACAACCTCTTGTGTATGGTACAGCAATACAGCCTCTTGTGTTCGGTACAGCAATACAGCCTCTTGTGTATGGTACAGCAATACAACCTCTTGTGTATGGTACAGCAATACAGCCTCTTGTGTTCGGTACAGCAATACAACCTCTTGTGTATGGTACAGCAATACAGCCTCTTGTGTTCGGTACAGCAATACAACCTTGAGAAACAAAAGAGCCCTGTGCCGTCGAGAGCGGTGAAAGACAAAACAAACTGGATAGAAGGAGAAAGAAAATAAAACAGAGAGAAGTAATTGTCTTCTCTCTCTCCAAAACTTAAACCAATATTATACAGAGCGGCCGAACAGAGAGAGGAAAATAAAGCCTTTCTGTGGTTTACAGATTTTGCAGAGCGCACAAAAAATCCCCCCCGCCACAACATTTCTCCTGTGTGTGCAGGAATTTGTAGTGCTGGCGTGTGTATAGTAAAATTGGACGATTACCTGAAAAAATGAATAAAGCCTGTATTTATTCTTCTTACACTACAGAGTGAAACAAACCCAAGAGAAAAGGAATGAGAAAAGCAGAGAGCGGATAGGCAACTTAATATACTCTAGGTGGTTACCTCCTTGACTCTCATTCAACTCTCATTCAACTCTCATTCAACTCTCATTCAACTCTCATTCAACTCTCATTCAACTCTCATTCAACTCTCATTCAACTCTCATTCAACTTAGAAACGATCACTGCAACCCAAGTTATGAACCTTCCTAATAACACCGTTCACCATGTTGCTGAACCTGTATCGACACAGAAGTAGCTACTTTAGGGTCTCTAGCCCATTGACTAGTTCTATTTATTTGGTCTTGCCTACAGGTAACGATAGCAGGAAGCTATCAGCCCAAGACATAATGGAATCGTGCCTTCAGTGAGTCAGACACAGTTGGAAACAGCAGAGCTGTCAATCTCATGTCTCCGTGAACGGGGGAAAGATTGAATCTTTCATTAGAGACGGGCAGTAAACAAAATCCGAGCAGAAGTATAACTGTGTGAGCATGCGGCTAAACACAGCCCTAGTTCCCAACCCCCTCTGATACACTGTGTGTGCGGGAGATGGAATGTCTGATGACGGCACCAGATCATTGCTTCCATATTACAGGGAAATCAGGAAAGCTCAGGTTTTATACAAAGCTCACTACAGCTTCATCAGCAGTTTGTCTGACTCAGACTAGCTGGGAACTTCGTTTTCATTTGGCCAGTATGGATAGAAGGGATAAAGTAGTAGAAACAACTAAGATTATGCTATGCCTTGGGTGGAATATTGGATGGCAGGAAAGTATTACAAGTCCAGGATTTGTTCCAGTAGCTACAGTACCCTTTCTTTCAACTGTATATCTCAGTAAGGTGCTTTTCAATAGGAGTCAGTGGCAGCAAGGCAAAGCCTTGGACAGACCAAGTGAGTGCTCACAGAGAGATCCAAAGACAAACTTCTCATTGTGGCTCACCTGTGATCTTTCTGCATGAAAAGGAAGTTCACATGACATAACAAGGGAGCCTTTCCATATGTAGTCCAGTTTGGTGACACAGTGACAGTGTCCCTCTCCTCCGCCCCGTCCCTGTCCCCTGCAGTCCCCAGGGAGTGGTGGTGTGGTCTAAACCCATTACTTAATAGGCCATCATAATTAAGGAGAGGGAGAAGCTGACGCTGTCCAGCCTGGCCTACTTTACCCATGAGCTTCCCCTGACACCGATACTCTTTCTAATTAGAATAAAGACAAAAACCCACCGGCTGAACTCCCCCACCTCTCTGTCCTACAGCTCTGTACTGTACTGTGGCCTTGTCTCTGTCCTACAGCTCTGTACTGTGGCCTTGGCTCTGTCCTACAGCTCTGTACTGTACTGTGGCCTTGGCTCTGTCCTACAGCTCTGTACTGTGGCCTTGGCTCTGTCCTACAGCTCTGTACTGTACTGTGGCCTTGGCTCTGTCCTACAGCTCTGTACTGTACTGTGGCCTTGTCTCTGTCCTACAGCTCTGTACTGTGGCCTTGGCTCTGTCCTACAGCTCTGTACTGTACTGTGGCCTTGGCTCTGTCCTACAGCTCTTTACTGTACTGTGGCCTTGTCTCTGTCCTACAGCTCTGTACTGTCCTGTGGCCTTGGCTCTGTCCTACAGCTCTGTACTGTACTGTGGCCTTGTCTCTGTCCTACAGCTCTGTACTGTACTGTGGCCTTGGCTCTGTCCTACAGCTCTGTACTGTACTGTGGCCTTGTCTCTGTCCTACAGCTCTGTACTGTACTGTGGCCTTGGCTCTGTCCTACAGCCTACAGAGGAGACTGAAGTTCATAAAGGTCTATACATTTCATTATTCAACACAACACGTTACCATAGGAATTAGGCTGCATTTTAACCAAGGAAGTAATTTAGATTCTTACTCCATGTCTAGGAATGATTTGTTTACAACAAGGTAAAGAAAAGTTTGAGTTCTGCAAGTCTTAGTGTTACTGGTGCAGAACAGAACAGAACAGCCAGTTAGTGTGAGACACTGCAGGAGAGAGAGAAGGGTGGTGAGGAGAGGAGAGAGAGAAGGGTGGTGAGGAGAGGAGAGAGAGAAGGGTGGTGAGGAGAGGAGAGAGAGAAGGGTGGTGAGGAGAGGAGAGAGAGAAGGGTGGTGAGGAGAGGAGAGAGAGAAGGGTGGTGAGGAGAGGAGAGAGAGAAGGGTGGTGAGGAGAGGAGAGAGAGAAGGGTGGTGGGGAGAGGAGAGGAGAAGGAGGAGGGGCGAATCTGTCATGTGAGACTGGTCAGAGTGACACTGATATTACACAACAGAATACCTGGCATGGCATCACACACAGAAACAAACACAAATCCCAAGTCCCAACACACACAGAAATCACACCAATCACACACTCAGGAGGGACGCAGAATATTGAGCAAATGTGTGAGTGGGAGTATGTGTGTGGGGTATGTGTGTGGGAGTATGTGTGTGGGGGTATGTGTGTGGGAGTATGTGTGTGGGAGTATGTGTGTGGGGGTATGTGTGTGGGGGTATGTGTGTGGGAGTATGTGTGTGGGAGTATGTGTGTGGGGGTATGTGTGTGGGGGTAATGGTGGGAGTATGTGTGTGGGAGTACGTGTGTGGGAGTACGTGTGTGGGAGTACGTGTGTGGGAGTATGTGTGTGGGGGTATGTGTGTGGGAGTATGTGTGTGGGGGTATGTGTGTGGGGGTATGTGTGTGGGAGTATATGTGTGGGGGTATGTGTGTGGGGGTAATGGTGGGAGTAAATGTGTGGGAGTACGTGTGTGGGAGTACGTGTGTGGGAGTATGTGTGTGGGAGTATGTGTGTGGGAGTATGTGTGTGGGGGTATGTGTGTGGGAGTATGTGTGTGGGGGTATGTGTGTGGGGGTATGTGTGTGGGAGTATATGTGTGGGAGTATGTGTGTGGGGGTTATGGTGGGAGTATGTGTGTGGGAGTATGTGTGTGGGAGTACGTGTGTGGGAGTACGTGTGTGGGAGTATGTGTGTGGGGGTATGTGTGTGGGAGTATGTGTGTGGGGGTATGTGTGTGGGAGTATGTGTGTGGGGGTAATGGTGGGAGTATGTGTGTGTGAGTATGTGTGTGGGGGTATGTGTGTGGGAGTATGTGTGTGGGAGTATGTGTGTGGGGGTATGTGTGTGGGGGTAATGGTGGGAGTATATGTGTGGGAGTATGTGTGTGGGAGTACGTGTGTGGGAGTACACGTGTGGGAGTATGTGTGTGGGAGTATGTGTGTGGGAGTGGGAGTGTGTGGGAGTGTGTGTGGGAGTATGTGTGTGGGATAGTGTGTGGGAGTATGTGTGTGGGGGTAATGGTGGGAGTATGTATGTGTGTGGGAGTGGGAGTGTGTGGGAGTGGGAGTGTGTGTGTGAGTATGTGTGTGGGATTACGTGTGTGGGAGTATTGGTGTGGGAGTATGTGTGTGGGGGTATGTGTGTGGGAGTATGTGTGTGGGGGTAATGGTGGGAGTATGTGTGTGTGAGTATGTGTGTGGGAGTATGTGTGTGGGGGTATGTGTGTGGGAGTATGTGTGTGGGAGTATGTGTGTGGGGGTATGTGTGTGGGGGTATGTGTGTGGGGGTAATGGTGGGAGTATATGTGTGGGAGTATGTGTGTGGGAGTACGTGTGTGGGAGTACGTGTGTGGGAGTACGTGTGTGGGAGTACGCGTGTGGGAGTATGTGTGTGGGAGTATGTGTGTGGGAGTATGTGTGTGGGAGTATGTGTGTGGGATTGTGTGTGGGAGTATGTGTGTGGGGGTAATGGTGGGAGTATGTATGTGTGTGGGAGTGGGAGTGTGTGGGAGTGGGAGTGTGTGTGGGAGTATGCGTGTGGGATTGTGTGTGGGAGTATGCGTGTGGGAGTATGTGTGTGGGAGTGGGAGTGTGTGTGGGAGTATATGTGTGAGTATGTGTGGGAGTATGTGTGTGGGAGTATATGTGTTTTGTGTGTGCGTGTGCACATGTGTGTGTGTGTGTGATTGTGCATATAGTGTGTGTGATTATAAATATCAGTGTCTGTGATTATAAATATCAGTGTGTGTGATTATAAATATCAGTGTGTATGTGATTATAAATATCAGTGTGTGTGATTATAAATATCAGCGTGTGTGTGATTGTGCATGTAGTGTGTGTGTGATTATAAATATCAGTGTGTGTGATTATAAAAAGCAGTGTGTGCATTACAGGGTCCAGTGGAGTTAAATAATGGATGTCATGCGTGTTTCTTCCTGAGTGATCGGCTCCTCTCCTCTCTGCTCCTCAGAGGAGTGTGTGTCCGTCCCGCCATCCTCCATCTGTCTGCACTGAAACGCCCCATAATTGCCTGGAACTATGAATATTGATGCTGTAGACCCATGGCTGTGGAGCCATATCTGAACCCAGCCTAACTAACATCCTCTAGCTATCCTACCTGTGGGGACCAGCGGCTGGGCTGGGGTTCTCATGGGCCGTTTACACTGCATGGATTTACACCGGTGCTTGAACTAAATCCTAAGACTCAGAGAGACACAGTGGGAGAGGTAGGGGAGGTGGGGAGACCCTGAGGAGAGGTATAAAGAGCTCCACTCACAGCCCTGGTCCTACCAGTGGACTGCTATAGCTGCTGCAGCCCTATTAGGTCACCTTCAGGAGTCAGATCTGAGCAGGGTGACTGCAGTCCACAACCAACTACTCACCTCTCAATCACAGACAGGCCAAGCCCAAAACAAACCCCGGCAGTCACACACATAACTACGAGAGAGAGGAGGGGAATTCTCACACACGTACATGGGAGAATGAAAGCGCGCGCACACTCATGGACACACACCCCGCAAGGCAAAACTGGTTGAAACGACGTCACACAAACACACAAAAAAAACCTTGAAGTCATATCAGATAAAAATCAAACGTTCCCTCAAAAACAAGATATGAAATGGGGAACGTACTGTTTCTGCTTCCTACACAGTGAGTGACTTCACAGGGCTGTAATTTGGTAGGGCTCTCCACGGTGGTCCTCTATCTCTGTTGCCAAAACAAGCGTTTGTTGAGTTTCTCTTTTCTTGTGATGCATCGCCACGTCGTGCCAGGAGGCGAGTCGATTTGCTGAAAAGCACCCTCGATTCCAATCTGCCTTACGTCAGGGGCGCAAAGGAGGGAGAAAACCAATCTTTAGGACTTTTGGATAGATAAGCCTTCCTTTTAAAAATGGCCCTGGTACCTTTTGGAGATATGGCTCGTGGGTTGGCTGTCAGAGGCAGTTTCCCATATTGCTGCTCTGTCACCTTGCCAGCTGTGCCAAAATGGATGCCAAACATTTAGGAAGAAGCCAGTATTTTAAGTAACAGAAGTAGAAGGTTAATTCGTTGGGATTAGCATGTGATTCAAATACACTTTCATGGGAACATCTTGTCTTGATGATGGGGCTGGAACTACAGCTCATCAACTGACACAAATACATTGACTGTTACTTAAAAGGAGAGTCACATGATGCCAGTCACTGTCCTCACACAGAGAAAGGAAAAGGGGCTCCATGACATCAGAAATCAGGTGTGTGTGTATGTGTACGTGTGTTTCTGTGTGTGTGTGTGGTGTGTGTGTGGGTGTGTGTGTGTGTGTGTATGTGTGTGTGTGTGTCAGCCTGCCACAGTACATGATGTGAACACCAATAGAACATGACTGTCTGAAGGGGCCAGTCAGCACTGCCTTGTGTCTTAGTCATACAGGTTATCACTGAGGAGGAGCCAGTCAGCACTGCCTTGTGTCTTAGTCATACAGGTTATCACTGAGGAGGAGTCAGTCAGCACTGCCTTGTGTCTTAGTCATACAGGTTGTCACTGAGGAGGAGTCAGTCAGCACTGCCTTGTGTCTTAGTCATACAGGTTATCACTGAGGAGGAGTCAGCACTGCCTTGTGTCTTAGTCATACAGGTTGTCACTGAGGAGGAGTCAGTCAGCACTGCCTTGTGTCTTAGTCATACAGGTTATCACTGAGGAGGAGTCAGCACTGCCTTGTGTCTTAGTCATACAGGTTATCACTGAGGAGGAGCCAGTCAGCACTGCCTTGTGTCTTAGTCATACAGGTTATCACTGAGGAGGAGTCAGCACTGCCTTGTGTCTTAGTCATACAGGTTATCACTGAGGAGGAGTCAGTCAGCACTGCCTTGTGTCTTAGTCATACAGGTTATCACTGAGGAGGAGTCAGCACTGCCTTGTGTCTTAGTCATACAGGTTATCACTGAGGAGGAGTCAGTCAGCACTGCCTTGTGTCTTAGTCATACAGGTTATCACTGAGGAGGAGTCAGTCAGCACTGCCTTGTGTCTTAGTCATACAGGTTATCACTGAGGAGGAGTCAGCACTGCCTTGTGTCTTAGTCATACAGGTTATCACTGAGGAGGAGTCAGTCAGCACTGCCTTGTGTCTTAGTCATACAGGTTATCACTGAGGAGGAGCCAGTCAGCACTGCCTTGTGTCTTAGTCATACAGGTTATCACTGAGGAGGAGTCAGTCAGCACTGCCTTGTGTCTTAGTCATACAGGTTATCACTGAGGAGGAGTCAGCACTGCCTTGTGTCTTAGTCACAGGTTATCACTGAGGAGGAGTCAGTCAGCACTGCCTTGTGTCTTAGTCATACAGGTTATCACTGAGGAGGAGCCAGTCAGCACTGCCTTGTGTCTTAGTCATACAGGTTATCACTGAGGAGGAGTCAGTCAGCACTGCCTTGTGTCTTAGTCATACAGGTTATCACTGAGGAGAAGGTGGGAATCAATGGAACAGGAATGAAACAGACATTTCCTCCACAAGTAACATTTCAGATATAGAATCCATCATTATAACGATACAGTAAGTCTGGAAAAAGCAACACTCCAGACTCAATATGTCAGGGGTTGAAATCACTAGAGAAAGAGAAGTACTTAGCATGACTCAACCCCACTCTCTTCCCAGAACGCCAGAGCATCAGCTCAATATTATCAACCAGTGGGTTGTAGGACACAGATGGCTCACTGGGAGCTTCATGTCAAGGTGGCCCTAGGCTGAACACATCCAGTATCTGAGACAGGGAAACATGTGGCAGGGTCCCAGACACACAGATCATGACCATGTTGCGTGTTCTATGTGTGGGGAGAGATGCACTCTTCTCTCTGGCTCTCTCTGGAGCCTCATCTGCAGAAGAGCAATGCTTCACAGCTCATGTTCACTATGGCCTATCAACATCTGTGTCCCGCCCTGTCACTCAAAACCACCGGGCACAGAGCCCAACCCCTTTTCACTTTCACCATGATTGACAGCCCATGTGGCCAATCACATCAGTTTTAGGACCTCAATCCTGTTATTGTTTGTCCCTGTTTCTGGAGGGTCGTGCCTGTTTTATCTCCGTTTTGAGAGCGAGCAAAAGAGAAAGAGAAAGCGAAGGAGGGAGAGAGAAAAGAAAGAGAGCGCGACATTGAGAAGCGTCACGCTTTTGAAGGAGGCAGGGAGTGGAGACAGTCGTTGCCATGGAAACCGCGGCCGGGCTCTAGTGAGTAAGTGAGCTGCTAAAGTGAGCGTGCTGTGCTGTGGCGTATGCGAGGGAGGGCGCCTGCGCCTGGCTTCGACCAATCTAACCTGAGGCTGAGTGAAGGGTGAAGGGAGAAGGAGAAGGAGAGGGAGAGAGTCCAGACGGAGGGAAGGAGAACCAGAGAAGAGCCTGAGGCACAATTATAGTGTGAGACAGGGCTGATTGCACAAGCCTTAGATCTATAGAGCAGAGAAACAGGTCTCCTCAGGTCTCTGCTGTGGGTAACACACACACACACACACACACAAACAAACACACACACACACACACAAACAAACATGCCTGACTAATGGAGACACCTTTATTACGGAGCACACAACTCTTTCGTCTCCACACACAGCCTCAGCTCAGAGCTCCACAATGGGGCCCTTTGTTCCAGCTCCAGCGTGAGGCTCAGTGTCAACCTGACTTTCATTAGGCAGCCTCTGTGCTAATAGAGACAGTGTGAATAATGCATGAAGGAAGGAAGGAGCGCTCAGGAGCCATTATTATTATTATTATTCTATTGCTGCCATCAATCATAAACACAAGGATAACAGGAAAGGGACGTAAAAGAGACAGGAAAGGAGGGAGGGATACCTGACAGATACCTGGCAACCCGCCTAACAAGCACATGCTCATCAGAGTGTGAGATCGGTAAAGCCCTTTGAGTTGAATTGAGAGAGGTAGAGGATGACCCCCTACTGTGGCACACAGCTCTCACCAGTAGCAAACAATCAGATCATCACACAGCTCTCACCAGTACCAAACAATGAGATCATCACACAGCTCTCACCAGTACCAAACAATCAGATCATCACACAGCTCTGACCAGTACCAAACAATCAGATCATCACACAGCTCTCACCAGTACCAAACAATCAGATCATCACACAGCTCTCACCAGTACCAAACAATCAGATCATCACACAGCTCTCACCAGTACCAAACAATCAGATCATCACACAGCTCTCACCAGTAGCAAATAATCAGATCATCACACAGCTCTCACCAGTACCAAACAATCAGATCATCACACAGCTCTCACCAGTACCAAACAATCAGATCATCACACAGCTCTCACCAGTACCAAATAATCAGATCATCACACAGCTCTCACCAGTACCAAATAATCAGATCATCACACAGCTCTCACCAGTACCAAACAATCAGATCATCACAGACTCACAGCTCTGACAGAGAACAGGTAGTTTGTGGCACATTCCTCTCTCTCCCTCTTTCTCTCTCCCTACCTCCCTCTCTCTCTCCCTATCCCTCTCTGTGAGCACTACTCATTAGTAAACACCCCCAGTGGTCTTTCCTCCCTATCCATTAGCATACACTCAATGTCCCTCTGGGAAGCAGCCTCACCATTAATCACGCACTCTGGTACACAAACTCCGCCCATTCTAACACAATGCTCCCATTCCACATAGCAGCACATGCATGCACACACACACACGGCATATATTCAATCACACCCTCCATAAAACCTAAGTTCCCATTTACAGATGCTCACTGGGTGTTTTGTCCATCAAGGACACATTGGCTGGACGCCTCCCCAGCTAGGCGTCCCACCATTAACAACACAAGGTCTCCCTACCTCCCTCCCTCTTCACCTGTTGGGGCACCACCCACCATTAAAACGAACTAACAAGCTGATCATGGGCATTTACATGGACAGAGCACAACGCTGCAATGTCAATCAATGGCATGTCAAAGAGGGGGAAGAGAGGGAGAGACAAAGAGAGAGAAAGAGAGTGCAACATTTTTTTTAAGAGTTGAGGAAAAGAGAGAAAGAGAGAAGACTAAATCTCTGTCTCTCTGTCTCTCTCTCGCTCTCTCAATTCAAAGGGCTTTATTGGTATGGGAAACATATGTTTACAAAAAGTGAAATAAACAATCAAAAATGAACAGTAAACTCACAAGTTTCAAAGGAATAGACACATTTATATACTGAGGCATAGACACGTCATATTATGGCTATGTACAGTGTTATAATGTCTCTCTCTCTCTCTCCCCCAACTCCAGCCTCACTGATAAGTCCCACTTAACAACCACAGTCTCTCCTGTGCTCTTTTCATCCTTTGAATCAGCTGCATTATTCAGAGTAACAGGTAAGCCCATTTCCCACAGAGAGCTTTACTGTGTCCACACATGTAGGAAGGAAGCCAAGAATAGCTACAGTAGATTGCTAGTTGTGCCGGGACGATACCAGCATCGCGATTCTTGTTAGTATCGTAGCAAGGAAACAAAACACGAAGCAGATTTAACTTCTCTGGGAAAGGGGGGCAGTATTGAGTAGCTTGGATGAATGAGGTGCCCAGAGTAAACTGCCTGCTACTCAGGCCCAAAAGCTAGAATATGCATATAATTAGTAGATTTGGATATAAAAAACTCTGAAGTTTCTAAAACTGTTTGAATGATGTCTGTGAGTATAACAGAACTCATATGGCAGGCAAGAACAAATCCAACCAGGAAGTGGGAAATCTGAGGTTTGTAGTTTTTCAAGTGATTGCCTATCCGATATACAGTGTCTGTGGGGTCATATTGCACTTCCCAAGGCTTTCACTAGATGTCAACAGTCTTTAGAATGTTGTTTCAGGCTTCTACTGTGAATGGGAAGAGAATGAGAGCTGTTGGAATCAGGTGTCTGGCATCTTCTCAGTCACGCGTGCAGGCGTGAGCACAAGCTCCCTTCTCTTTCCTTTATGAAGACAAAGGAATTGTCTGGTTGGAAAATTATTGAAGACTTATGATAAAAACATCCTAAAGACTGATTCTATACATCGTTTGACATGTTTCTACGATCTGTAATGTAACTATTTTGACTTTTCGTCTGGACTAAACGCGCGCTCTTGTGAATTTGGAATGCTGGACTAAATGCGCAAACAAAAAGGAGGTATTTGGACATAAAGATGAACTTTATCGAAACAAAACAAACATTTATTGTGGAACTGGGATTCCTGGGAATGCATTCCGATGAAGATCATCAAAGGTAAGTGAATATTTATTATGCTATTTCTGACTTTTGTTGACTCCACAACATGGCGGGTATCTGTATGGCTTGTTTTGGTGACTGAGCGCTGTACTTAGATTATTGCAAAGTGTGCTTTCGCCGTAACATCTGACACAGCGGTTGCATTAAGGAGAAGTTTATCTTTAGTTCTATGCATAACAGTTGTATATTTTATCAACGTTTATGATGAGTATTTCTGTAAATTGATGTGCTCATTAATCGGAAGTTTTGGAGGCAAAACATTTCTGAACATTACACGCCAATGTAAAATGTTTTTTTTTTATATAAATATGAACTTTATCGAGCAAAACATAATTGTATTGTGTAACATGAAGTCCTATGAGTGCCATCTGATGAAGTTCATCAAAGGTTAGTGATTCATTTTAGCTGTATTTCTGGTTTTTGTGACGCCTCTCCTTGCTTGGAAAATGGCTGTGTGGTTTTTCTTGTCTAGGTGCTGTCCTAACATAATCTAATGGTATGCTTTCGCCGTAAAGCCTTTTTGAAATCGGACACTGTGGTTGGATTAACAAGAAGTGTATCTTTAAAATGGTGTATAATACTTGTATGTGTGAGAAATTTGAAATATGAGATTTTTGTTGTTTTGAATTTGGCGCTCTGCTATTTCACTGGCTGTTGGCGGGGCGGGGCTAGCATCCCACATTTCCCAGAGAGGTTATTAACTTCTTTAGGAAAACAGCCCTGATGTTGGAAACAAATATCATTATCTTGTCATCCAGAGTCACATTTATTTATTTTCCAAGCTGTAGCACATTTTACATACAGCAGAGAGAGAGAGGAGAGAGAATAGAGAAAGGGAGAGAAGATCAGAAAAAGAGAGAAAGAGCAATAGAAAGAAATCGTGAGAAAAAGGGAGTAAGCAAGAGTGAGAGAGAAAGGGAGAGTGAGAGAGAAAGGGAGAGTGAGAGAGCGAAAGACCCCATACATTCAGACTGCATACAGTATAACAAAGGAATGTCCTAGAATCCAGGTGGGGCGGAGCCTATGGGTCATTGTCATCAGAGTGGCACATACTAATGTCACTCAACTGTTGACCCCCCTATCAAATCAGAACTAGGTGGATTACCAGGTGATGGGGCTGATTTCACACTGTCACATTGGAGTCAGAAGAGACAATTTGTCTAAGAGCTGGAAGCACTGTATTAGCTTGCCACATCTTATCGCTACGCTATCAGGGTAACTTACACGGAATACTATTGGCATGAGCTGCAGTATCTCTGTCCTCAACCCTGAGTCCCCTGTCCCTGGCTCAAGTATCTATCCCCTGTCCCCTGATCCTGGTTCATGTATCTATCCCCTGCCCCTGGATCCTGGCTCAAGTATCCTCTGTCCCCTGATCCTGGCTCAAGTATCTATTCCTACCTTTGCCTCCCTCTCTCTTTCCTCTCCCTCTCGCTCTCTCTCTCTCTGCAGTCTTCTACAGTGGCTTGCGAAAGTATCTACCCCCTTGATATTTTTCAGATTTTGTTGCTTTACAACCTGGAATTAAAATAGATTTTTGGGGGGTTTGTATCATTTGATTCACACAACATGCCTACCACTTTGAAGACTCCTTTATGCAATCAGATTTAAAAATAGCTTTTCGGCGAATGCACATTTTGCTATTTTGACACCCACCAAGTTATTTTAACACCCACCAAGTTTGGGACTCACTAAACTCAGAATTACTATTAGAAAAATTGGATTACCTTTGCTGTTCTTCGTCAGAATGCACTCCCAGGACTTCTACTTCAACAACAAATGTTGTTTTGGTTCCAAATAATCCATAGTTATATTCAAATAGCTCCATTTTGTTCGTGCGTTCAGGTCAGTATCCGAAGGGTGACGCGCGAGCGCATTTCGTGACAAAAAAATGCTAAATATTCCATTACCGTACTTAGAAGCATGTCAAACCCTGTTTAAAATCAATTTTTATGCTATTTTTCTCGTAAAATAGCGATAATATTCCAACCGGGCAACGTTGTATTCATTCAAAGAGAGAAAGAAAAACATGGCGAGTTCTCGTGACCGCGCATCTCCAGTCTCACTGTCCCAAGGCTGACCACTGCTCCTATACTTTTCCCAGAGACAGCAGACACCCCATTCCACTTTCTGGCGGCTTTAGAGAGCAAATGGGAGCCTTAGAAAGTGTCACGTTACAGCACAGATGCTGTATTTTTGATAGAGATGCAACAGAAGGACAACAAATTGTCAGACAGGGCACTTCCTGTATGGAATCTTCTCAGGTTTTGGCCTGCCATATGAGTTCTGTTATACTCACAGACGCCATTCAAACAGTTTTAGAAACTTTAGAGTGTTTTCTATCCAAATCTACAAATTATATGCATATTCACGTTTCTGGGCAAGAGTAGTAACCAGTTTAAATCAGGTACGTTTTTTATCCGGCCGTGCAAATACTGCCCCCTAGCACCAACAGGTTAAACAAGTCATTTTTTAAAATTTCACTTCACCAATTTAGACTATTTTGTGTATGTCCATTACATGAATTCCAAATAAAAATAAATTTAAATTCCAGGTTGTAATGCAACAAAATAGGAAAAACGCCATGGGGGATGAATACTTTTGTAAGGCACTGTACGCGTATGGGTGAGGTTGTTTTTTTTTTAAATATATTTTTTAAATAATTATTTATTACAAAAACACAAGGAAGATGTAACATTAAAGTATTAGAACATGAAGGACAAACAATACAGCATCAAGACACTATAAAACATGTATCAGTCTTTGCGCAACAGAGCCATCCTTATGTGTGAGGGTACGTGTGCATGATAGTGATATAAAATATATGTCATAGTTTCCTTTTTCATGATCACAATCTTGTGAAACCCGGTCTCTCCAGATCTCCTAACAGTACTTTTCTTAGGGTCAATTTTAGATCAATGCTATGCATTTTCAGCCATTCCTGACCCTGAGACCAGAAACAGACTGGCTACCTGAGGGCAATACCAAAATAAATGATCTATTGATTCTGTATCCTCACAACAAAATCTGCAGAGCTTCGATGATTTTATGCCCCAAATATTCAACATTTTGTTGGTGGCAAGAATTCTATATAATAATTTTAGCTGAAAAGTCAACATCCTGGTCCTGAAATGAAACTGGTATACTTTCCTATTTATGCTATTTTTATTCTTCAGGCAGTTTTGATCCTTTATAGTGGGCAGACAGACCAGACCAGTTCCCTACCTCCTCCCGCTGCCACCCACCACCTCCAATTTTTGGGGCAATGCTGTAATCAATTGGTTGTACTCTTGGATTGAGCACACCTTCCTGTACAATTCTGATAACTCCATGAAGGACATAACTCTACCATTACAATTTACAATATCATTTAAGAACAAAATACCCTTTTCAAACATCTTTCCCATAAATACAGGTATTTTATCAACCAGCACATTTGAGTTCAGCCATAATATTTGTTGTAATATTTGTTCTATCTTTTCAGGGGGATGAAATTGAAATTGTAGCCAGCTCTGCAATGCTTGTTTGAAAAAGACAGATACTTTGAAAAAAGTATAATTTTCAATTAATCGAAAATGAGACATGGCAATCTGCACAAAGGCAAAAAGGCAATGTTTAAACAATGGATGAGCTTTTCTTATTAATCTACTTGAGAACCATTTAGGGTTCAAATAAAACTTTTGAATGAGTGAAGCTTTTAGAGAGAGGTTTAGTGCTTTCATATTTAATAATCTCAACCCACCCAATTCATATTCATTATATAGATAGGCTCGTTTTATTTTGTCTGGTTTAGCGTCCCAGATAAAGTGAATTATTTTTTGCTCATATGATTTGAAAAACAAATCATCAGGAGTAGGCAGCGCCATAAGTAAGTGAGTAAACTGAGATATGACTAAGGAGTTAATCAGGGCAATTTTTCCATAAATAGACAGGTATTTACCTCTCCATGGTTGCAGGATCTTGTCTATTTTTACAACTTTGGGTGAAGTTGTTAGTAACAGGTCTCTTGGTCTCTCACTCTCATCCCATGAGGTGCGTCATCGCTCTTTTCTCTCCTTTCCCACACTCCCCCCCCACCCACTTCCACTGGGCCTGTCCTTCCTCTGTCTCTCATCTGTCTATCTCTCTCTCTCCTAGCACCACACGCTCCAGTCAATGGAAGTCCAAGGCCATGCAGCTCCTGTGCTGCGGGAATAATGACTCACACTGCCTCTGATCATCCACTGCCAGCGCTCTCTCTTTCATTCCCCCTCCCTCCCTCCCTCCCTCCACAAACCCACCTCATGGAGTTATGGGAGAATAACACTGGTGCCCGCCTCTAACAAATAGGCCTTCTTGTACCTCTCATTTCCCTGTCCACAGAGGAGAGGCAAAATGTGTCTAATGAAATCTCCCTGACGTGTCTTGAAGAATGTCTCTCCATTATGGATACAGACAGATGGGCTGGAAAGGCATGGCTAGGGTAATACATTATGAACGCACACACGCACAGATGTGCCCACACACACAAGCCTACCCACACACACGCAGACTCACACACACAAAAACGCATGAGGATGCATGCACGCACACACACACATACACACTTCCAGTTAATATCACCTAAGATGACATTTTTGAGAGCAAATGTGGTACAGATAAATATCATGAGGACCATTAAACGAGTGAACACACATCACTGACAAACTGAAATGGTCCACCCAACAGCTCCACTTCAACCTCAGGAGGCTGAATAAATTTGGCTTGGCACTTAAAACACTCCCAAACTTTTACAGATGCACAATTGAGAGCATCCTGTCGGGCTGTATCACCGCCTGGTACGGTAACTGCAGCGCCCGCAACCGCAGGGCTCTCCAGAGGGTGGTGCGGTTTGCCCAACGCATCACTGGGGGTGCACTACCTGCCCTCCAGGACACCTACAGCACCCGATGTCACAGGAAGGCCAAAAAGATCATCAAGGACAACAACCACCCGAGCCACTGCCTGTTCAACCCGCTACCATCCAGAAGACGAGGTCAGTACAGGTGCATCAAAGCTGGCACCGAGAGACTGAAAAACAGCTTCTATCACAAGGCCATCAGACTGTTAAATAGCCATCACTAGCACATTAGAGACTGCTGCCCGATATACATATACTTCAAATCACTGGCCACTTTAATAATTGGAACACTAGTCACTTTAATAATGTTTACATATTTTGCACTACTCATTCAGTATGTATATACTGTATTCTATTCTACTCTATTTTAGTCTATGGTGCTCCGACATTGCTCGTCAGCAATTTTACTTTAAATGTGTGTGTATTGTGTGTATTGTTCTGCAATTGTTAGACATTACTTGTTAGATATAACTGCACTGTTTGAACTAGAAACACAAGCATTTCGATACACCCGCAATAACATCTGCTAAACATGTCTATGTCACAAATCAAATGTGATGTTATGGATTAAACATAATCTCCTCCATAACATCATGAGAGACAAGAACCTTGATGAGAAACCTTATGCAGTGTTTACAGAATACTCATCTACAGTAGAAGTGGGAAGTTTACATACACCTTAGCTAAATATATTTAAACTCAGTTGTTCACAATTCCTGACATTTAACCCTAGTAAAAATACCCTGTCTTTGGTCAGTTAAAATCACCACTTTATTTTAAGAATGTGAAATGTCAGAATAATAGCAGAGAGAAGGATTTATTTAAGCTATTCTTTTTTTCATCACATTCCCAGTGGGTCAGAAGTTTACATTAGTACATTAGTATTTGGTAGCATTGCCTTTAAATTGTTTAACTTGGGTCAAACGTTTCAGGTAGCCTTCCACAAGCTTCACACAATAAGTTGGGTGAATTTTGGCCCATTCCTCCTGACAGAGCTGGTGTAACTGAGTCAGGTTTGTAGGCCTCCTTGCTCACACATGCTTTTCAGTTCGGCCCATAAATTCTCCATAAGATTGAGGTCAGGGCTTTGTGATGGCCACTCTAATACCTTGACTTTCTTGTCCTTAAGCTATTTTGCCACAACTTTTGAAGTATGCTTGGAGTCATTGTCCATTTGGAAGACCCATTTGCGACCAAGCTTTAACTTCCTGACTGATGTCTTGAGATGTTGCTTTAATATATCCACATAATTTTCCTACCTCATGATGCCATCTATTTTGTGAAGTGCACCAGTCCCTCTTGCAGCAAAGCACCCCCACAACATGATGCTGTCACCCCCGCGCTTCACGGTTGGGATGGTGTTCTTCGGCTTGCAAGCCTCCCCCTTTTTCCTCCAAACATAATGATGGTCATTATGGCCCAACAGCTCTATTTTTGTTTCATCAGACCAGAGGACATTTCTCCAAAAAGTACGATCTTTGTCCCCATGTGCAGTTGCAAACCGTAATCTGGCTTTTTTATGGCGGTTTTGGAGCAGTGGCTTCTTCCTTGCTGAGTGTCCTTTCGGGTTATGTTGATTTAGGACTTGTTTTACTGTGGATATAGATACTTTTGTACCTGTTTCCTCCAGTATCTTCACAAGGTCCTTTGCTGTTGTTCTGGGATTGATTTACACTTTTCGCACCAATGTACATTCATCTCTAGGAGACAGAACACATCTCCTTCCTGAGCTTTATGACGGCTGCGTGGTCCCATGGTGTTTATACTTGCGTACTATTGTTTGTACAGATGAACGTGGTACCTTCAGGTATTTGGAAAGTGCTCCCAAGGATGAACCAAACCTGTGGAAGTCTACAATTCTTTCCTGAGGTCTTGGCTGATTTCTTTAGATTTTCCCATGATGTCAAGCAAAGAGGCACTGAGCTGGAAGGTAGGCCTTGAAATACATCCACAGGTACACCTCCAATTGACTCAAATTATGTAAATTGCCCTATCAGAAGCTTCTAAAGCCATGACATTATTTTCTGGAATTTTCCAAGCTGTTTAAAGGCAGTCAACTTAGTGTATGTAAACTTCTGACCCACTGGAATTGTGGTACAGTGAAATAATCTGTCTGTAAACAATTGTTGAAAAAATGACTTGTGTCATGCACAAAGTAGATGTCCTAACTGACTTGCCAAAATTTGTGGAGTGGTTGAAAAACGAGTTTTAATGATTCCAACCTAAGTGTATGTAAACTTCCGACTTCAACTGTATATGCATTGTTGCCAATGAAACATAACAAACATGACTAAGTATTGAATCTCTTTTGACTGTTTCAGTCTAAATGCTGTGTAGGAGCACTGCTACACACATACACACATTCCATTATTAGACCATTGCTCTCCAAATGCAGTGCTGGAGGGCTAGCTAGATAGTCAACTGAGCTGGAAGACTAAAACTGGCACGGTTTTAGAATAAATAGGCCTTAACCATGGTGCCGCCTGCCTGCTGAGATTCAGGTGCTGATTACAGAATGGCGCTGCCAAGGTTCAATTTGAGACCACCCTCCGCTGAGACAGACGGCTGCAGGAGGCCAGGTTCAACCCTCCAGCCAAATCATGAAGATAGATCATCCATTACTGAACCCAGCCAGACCAACAGAGAGTCAGTAGCTGCTGGAGAAGAAGTGGAGGCTGGGAATGAAGACAGAAGATTCAAGTGCCAATGTATTTCAACGATTGGAAGGAATCTACTGGTTGTATATGTATTTGACGTATTCCCAAATTTGGAAAGTGAGATTTGAACCAGATCTGTGAATATCTCATAGCTAGTTTTACCAGGTGGCATGGCCAGGAAACATAGAAGATTCTGTGTGTTATTGGACAGGTAGGCTGGGGTGGATGAAGAATATCTCCCTGTGAGAGGGCGAGAGGGACACCAGGTAAGAAATGGGGACTGGGTCGGGGGGGGGGGGGGGGGGGGGGGGGTTACTCACAGGGTATGGTGCGGAGGTAGAGGTTGTCTCTAATGATCTGCTGGAGCTCGTGGTCCACTGAGGCCTTCTGGAAGCGCAGGTTGAGGTAGTGACGCAGGTCCTTGTCTATGACGCCCCCTGGAGGAAAAGACCAATAACAACTCGGTAAGGCCTAAGAGCAAGTGTCATGGTCAGGGCCAAGAGTTTGTCCCGATCACGTGACCAGCCGTACGTTTTTCCTGTGGTCTGGAAAAACTCAACAGTCAAACCCATGATGTCACAATAGACAATATTTGCATATTATGCAAACAAACACCAAAGCATGGACCAGTGTGAGCTCTATCAATCAATCAATCAATCACATTTATTTATAAAGCCCTTTTTACATCAGCAGTTGTCACAAAGTACTTCTACAGAAACCCAGCCTAAACCCGCAGAGAGCAAGCAATGCAGATACAGAAGCACGGCTCTATCGGTTCAACATCTGTCAACACAGCCCATGGATTGGGAGTGAGGGTGTTAATTGGTGAATGAGGCAAACATGTGTTGAGAGAAATGTCTACACATCTAGACATAAATACGTAATGAGGTCTCTGGGGGGCCTTTCTCTCCCCCTCCCTCCTTTTTCCCTCCTCCCCCCATTGCAATTATGAATGGGCTAAAGCTCGCCCACTCTAAATTTGCCTCCTCAGCAGGATGGAGGGAGGGAACGAGGGAGGGGTCGAAGGGGAAGGAGAGAGGGAGGCAACGGCAAAGCTCCAGGGAGAGAGAGAGAGCAAGAGAGAGGGCTGGAATGGACACAAGCCTCATCGATACTCCACATTTGTACTACTACCACTCACTGTGTCTGTCTGCCTGTCTGTCTGCCTGTCTCGCTCTGCCTGTCTGTCTGACCATATATATTCCACTCTTGTTCCATCCCACGTACACCATATACAGTGTTGACATACACAGACTCCACACACACAGCCTGCAACCACAGGAGATTGGTGCCACTTTAATTGGGGAGGACAGGCTTGTGGTAATGGCTGGAGCAGAGTATTTCCATGTGTTTGACGCCATTCCATTCGCTTCGTTCCAGATGTTATTATGAGCCGTCCTCCCCTCAACAGCCTCCTGTGCCTACAATATCCTCTTGAAATATCCTTCATCTCAAGCCAACCAAAAGAGCACACATCCTCAAACCAATGGAATTCCCACTGAAACAGGATGATTTCCATTGATAATGCTAAGAGGGAACCAGAGAAGAAATGTTCCCCTAACCTTCAGCAGACACTAAAAGACAGTGATTTGGCCCAACGCCTGGCAATGCTTAGGTCCTCTATCTCATCTTTCCGACCCCAAGACAACGACATTCAAGCCTTCCTTCTGTTGGAGAGCATGCGCACTGACAGACTCAACGCAATCTCAATCTGTCAGCCAGAGAGCGTTTTATAATGAGCGTCGAGAGGTCCGATGAATTCATGAATAACCTACTTTTGAAGAACAAGTTTATCTGCCGACAACGTCGGAGGAATGTTTTATCTACTGCATTCTCCTTTCTCCCTCCCTCTCGCACCGCACCAACATTGTACAAATGAATTGCCTAAACATGAATTTATAATCAAAGACTACGCCTGAATGGGGTCAGAAATAAAATCCTGTTCTACCAAGGAAACAAAACAACCCAACCAGCCAATTGACATCAGCATGAGAAAAGAAGCTATGCCATGTTAATCCACACAGTAAAAAACAGACTGATACATACAGCATTCAATGCAAAAACACACACACACACACACACACACACACACACACACACACACACACGATACCTCTTCCCCTCCACACACATACCTAAATTCACAGACGACACACAGTAAAATGCACCTCTTGCACGGCGGGTCTCACAGTTGAGTGTTATTGGCAGCCAGCTGTGTCAGTGTCCGTTCTCCACAGGTACGTATATCTCCACAAAGAGCCCAGCCAGCAGCAGCCTCTTCCAGGCTCACAGTCAGTACAGCAGTGAAGAACCCCCTCTCCCCTAGTCCCACTCACTGTGTCTATCTGTCTGATCCCCACCACCTCTCCTGGTGCTGTTCATTTCATTCCGCGGATGGGAGAGGAAGGAGAGATGAGGCAGGAGAAAGAACGAGAGAGAGAAAGAGAGAGTGTGTGTGTGAGTGAGAGAAAGGAGGAGAGAGGGAAGGGGGGGTGCGACAGTTGGGAGGCAACAAAGGAAGCAGGCTCCGGCGGTGTGGACCTATCACAATGAGATCCCTCTTCCCATGAGTCTGTGGGATTCTAAAGTCCACCGGCTCCCCCTGTCTGTGGCTGCCGGTAGCGCAGGGCAGAACATTTTTTTTCCTCCATGCCATCCTGGGTGCTCTGTACTTTGACAGCCCAGTGAATAATAATGTCAGCCGTCTGCCCTCCTCCCAGAGCAGATGCCCATCACTGGCACCACGTGACCCGCCTGTGACCCTGCGTCATTGCTCGTGACACATGAAAAAAAAAGAAGCTGTCTGGCCCACAACATGGGCTAAATGTGATGGTGCCAACAGCTGTCATCGGATTGAATTAAAACAATATGAGCTGTGGCCAGTAATTACTGTGTATTTACACTGCGCTGTTGCATGATGGGACAAACAAACAGAATGCAAGCAGAACACTGGTGTCAGCACTTTCTCTGAACTCATTTGTCCAATCTCCCTCTTTCTAACTCTCTCCCTCGCTCTATCCGCCACTTTTTCACTCTCTCTTTTTCTCACTCTTACACACACAAAGCCGCACTCACACACACACCAGATAAGGACAATAATCTGCCACGTACTTCAGTAGATAGACATGGAGGTCAGGTAGATTCACTTACAATGTCACTGAACATTCACCTAACATTAAAACAGCATACCTTACTATGAGCAGCACACAGATACGATCTTCTTTCAGTGTGATTCCTGATGGAAACTTGATTGGGGACAAGATACCAGGGCTGACCCTTGAGGACTGGAGGACTGTGTAAGGACCCTTAAGGACTGAAGAGACTGCATCCTATAAACTTCACCTCTACATGTTGGGCTGTTGAGTGTGTGACCTTCATATAACCCACTTCCAGGGGGAGGATGGTAAAGTAGGTCTTCAGTTAGGTGCACTACAATAGCAGGTGAGTGTCCTCTCTATGGCCCAGGGCTGGTGAAGGATGACACAGCCGTGTGTGTGTGTCATGAGCGTGCCGTGTGTGTGTGTGTGTGTGTGTGTGTGTGTGTGTGTGTGTGTGTGTGTGTGTGTGTGTGTAAATCAATGCGGTGTATGAGGAGGTCACTACAGCGTTCAGTCCTCTAGTGATGAGATCAGTGTGGAGTATCTCTCTCTAGTGGGATGAGGCCATTTCTCATCCCACTCACTCTGGGCTATCATGACACGCCTGACAAGTGAGGAGGATGGGGGGGATGGGCGGAAGAGAGGAGAAGGAGAAAGGGAGGACAGGAGATATGGACAGAGAGTGACAGTCAGTGCTGCAGTGGTACTGAGGTAACACAGCAGCAGTAGTAGTAATGAGGTAACACAGCAGCAGTAGTGCTGAGGTAACAGCAGCAGCAGCAGTACTAAGATAACACAGCAGCAGTGGTACTGAGGTAACACAGCAGCAGTGGTACTGAGGTAACACAGCAGCAGTAGTGCTGAGGTAACAGCAGCAGCAGCAGTACTAAGATAACACAGCAGCAGTGGTACTAAGGTAACACAGCAGCAGTAGTGCTGAGGTAACACAGCAGCAGTGGTATTGAGGTAACACAGCAGTAGTAGTGCTGAGGTAACACAGCAGCAGTAGTGCTGAGGTAACAGCAGCAGCAGTAGTACTAAGATAACACAGCAACAGTGGTACTGAGGTAACAGCAGCAGCAGTAGTACTAAGATAACACAGCAGCGGTACTGAGGTAACAGCAGCAGCAGTGGTACTGAGGTAACAGCAGCAGCAGTAGTACTAAGATAACACAGCAACAGTGGTACTGAGGTAACAGCAGCAGCAGTAGTACTAAGATAACACAGCAGCGGTACTGAGGTAACAGCAGCAGCAGTGGTACTGAGGTAACAGCAGCAGCAGTAGTACAGAGGTAACAGAAGCAGCAGATATACTGAGGTAATAGCAGCAGAAGTACTGAGGTAACACAGCAGCTGCGAAACTGAGGTAACAGCAGCAGCAGTAGTACTGACGTAAAAGCAGCAGCAGGTATACTGAGGTAACACAGCAGCAGCGGTACTGAGGTAACAGCAGCAGCATCAGAACTGAGGTAACGCAGCAGCTGTACTGAGGTAACACAGGAGCAGCGGTACTGAGGTAACAGCAGCAGCAGAGGTACTGAGGTAACAGCAGCAGCAGCAGTACTGAGGTAACAGCAGCAGCAGAAGTACTGAGGTAACACAGCAGCAGCGGTACTGAGGTAACACAGCAGCAGTAGTACTGAGGTAACAGCAGCAGCGGGTAAAAAACATGGCCCACCTTGCCTGACGAGGATTCAGTCTCCTCGCTGCCCGGATGTACTCCAGGTTGCGGTGGTCAGTCCAGATGAGGAAAGGGTGTTTAGCCCTCTCAAGCCAATGTCTCCACGCCTTCAAAGCTTTAACCACAGCCAACAGCTCCCGGTCCCCCACATCATAGTTCCGCTCCGCCAGGCTGAGCTTCTTCGAGAAGAAAGCACAGGGGCGGAGCTTCGGTGGCGTACCCGAGCGCTGAGAGAGCACGGCTCCTATCCCAGCCTCGGACGCGTCCACCTCCACTATGAACGCCAAAGAGGGATCCAGATGGGCCAGCATGGGAGCCGAGGTAAACAGAGCCCTTACGTGCCCAAAAGCCCTGTCCGCCTCAGCCGACCACTGCAAACGTACAGGACCCCCTTTCAGCAGTGAGGTAATGGGAGCAGCCACCTGGCCAAAACCCCGGATAAACCTCCGGGAGTAATTGGCAAACCCTAAAAACCGCTGCACCTCCTTTACCGTGGTGAGAGTCGGCCAATTACGCACGGCTGAAATGCGGTCACTTTCCATCTCCACCCCTGATGTGGAAATGCGATAGCCTAGGAAGGAGACGGCCTGCTGAAAGAACAGGCATTTCTCAGCCTTGATGTACTGGTCATGCTCCAACAGTCGTCCAAGTACCCTGCGCACCAAGGACACATGCGGAGTATATCAGAATGTCATCGATAAACACCACTACACCCTGCCCATGCAGGTCCCTGAAAATCTCATCTAGAAAGGATTGGAAGACTGATGGAGCATTCATCAACCCGTACTGCATGACGAGGTACTCATAATGCCCTGAAGTAGTACTGAACACCGTCTTCCACTCGTCCACCTCCCGGATACGCACCAGGTTGTAAGCGCTCCTGAGATCCAATTTAGTGAAGAAGCGCGCCCCGTGCATTGACTCAATCGCCGTGGCGATGAGAGGTAGCGGGTAACTGTACCTCAGTGTGATTTTATTTAGACCTCGATAGTCAATGCACGGGCGCAGACCTCCCTCCTTCTTCTTCACAAAAAATAAACTTGAGGAGGCGGGTGAAGTGGAGGATCCAATGTACCCCTGATGCAGGGATTCAGAGACATATGTCTCCATAGCCTCCGTCTCCGCTTGCGACAGGGGATACACGTGACTCCTGGGAAGTGTAGCGTCTACCAGGAGATTTATCGCACAATCCCCCCGTTGATGGGGTGGTAACTGAGTCGCCTTCTTTTTGGAGAAGGCGAGAGCCAAATCGTCATATTCTGGGGGGATGCGCACGGTGGAGACCTGGTCTGGACTTTCCACCGTGGTAGCACCAACGGAAACTCCTAAACACCTCCCCGAGCACTCTCGCGACCACCCCGTGAGAGCCCTCTGTTTCCATGAAATGGTGGGGTCATGACGAGCTAACCACGGAAGGCCTCGTACCACGGGAAACGCAGGAGAGTCAATGAGGAAGAGACTGATTCTCTCCTCGTGACCCCCCCTGCGTCACCATGACAATGGTCGACTCTCCAGAGCGTGTACCGGGAAGGGTCTAACCACAGGAACAATGGGGATCCCTAAACTAAGGGCGAACACTCTGTCGATAAAATTCCCAGCCGCGCCTGAATCGACGAGCGGGTAAAACTCAGGAAAACAAACATGAACAAATAGGTGGACAACAGAGGACTCTGGATGAGAGTGGTGCAGACTCACCTGGGGTGACGCCAGAGAGCCCTGCCTGCTGCCTCGACTCCCAGAGGGACCAACCCGGCACCGACCGGCAATGTGCCCTCTGCGGCCACAGATGGTGCACATGAAGGCCCCTCCTCCAGCCTCCCTAAGCGCAGCCCCTCCCAGCTCCATTGGCACCGGAGCGGTGGTGCTGGAAGATGGAACCGACAGAGCCCTCTCTGGACGTCCGCGGGTAACCAGCAGGTTATCCATCTGAATGGACAGATCCACCAGTTGGTCAAAGGTGATGGTGGCATCCCTGCAGGCCAACTCCCTACGGACGTCCTCGCGCAGGCTGCATCTGTAGTTGTCGATAAGGTCCCTGTCGTTCCATCCTGCTCCGGCGGCCAAAGTCTGAAATTCCAGGGCGAACTCCTGGGCGCTCCTCGTCCCCTGCCTCAGGTGGAAGAGCCATTCCCCCACCGCTCTACCCTCGGGCGGATGGTTGAATACTGCCCGGAAGTGGCGGGTGACCTTCTCTAAGTGGTCCAACGCCGTATCTTCTTCTCCCCACACGGCGTTTGCCCACTCCAGAGCTCTCCAGAGGCACGCGACGAGGGCGGACACCCTCTCTCTTCCCGAGGGAGCTGGATGAACGGTGGCCAGGTATAGGTCCAGCTGTAACAGGAACCCCTGGCACCCTGCTGCCGTCTCATCATACTCCCTGGGAAGGGAGAGACGCATCCCACTGGGACCGGATACAGGAGGGGCGGGTAGAGGTAACCCCGGTTGTGCTGGTCGAGGTGCTGGAGAGACTCCCTGTCTCTCCCAGAGGTCCATGGTGTGGACAACGCGATCCATCGTGGCACCGAGATGTTGCAGCATCCCCGAGTGTTCTCGGACGCGCTCCTCGACTCCTCTGACCGGGGTACCTGCACCTGCTGACTCCATGGGTGGTGTGGAATTCTGTCAAGGTTGTGCGCTACTGGTAAGAAGTCAGGTGCAGGAGAGCAGAGAGTTGTCATCAGACGCACTTTATTTGGCAGAAGCACAAAAGACAGACGCAACTGCGTCAAAAAACCTCCTGCCAATGGCAAAAGTGAATAAACGCGAAAACACTCACAATAATGCAAATGTTTAAGAATAAACATACTACGGGTCAAAACACGATACACGGGGAAACCAGTCTGGTGCGTAACACTAAACACGTAATAAAACAATTCCACACAAAGACATGGGCGGGAACAGAGGAATATATATATGCAGTGTGATTAGGGAATGTAAACCAGGTGTTCGGGGAACAAGACAAAACAAATGGAACAATGAAAAATTGAGCGGCAATGGCTAGAAGATCGGTGACGTCGACCGCCGAACGCCGCCCGAACAAGGAGGGGAGCTGACTTCGGCGGAAGTTGTGACAGCAGCAGTAGTAGTACTGAGGTAAAAGCAGCAGAAGTAGTGCTGAGGTAACAGCAGCAGTAGTTCTGAGGTAACAGCAGCAGTAGTACTGAGGTAACAGTAGGAGTAGTACTGAGGTAACAGTAGGAGTAGTACTGAGGTAACAGCAGTAGCAGTAGTACTGAGGTAACAGCAGCAGCAGTAGTACTGAGGTAACAGCAGCAGCAGTAGTACTGAGGTAACAGCAGCAGCAGTAGTACTGAGGTAACAGCAGCAGCAGTCGTACTGAGGTAACACACCAGCAGCAGTAATGAGGTAACACAGCATGAGTAATACTGAGGTAACACAGCAGCAGCAGTACTGAGGTAGCAGCAGCAGTAGTAGTAGTACTGAGGTAACAGCAGCTGTCAAGGTTGTGCGCTACTGGTAAGAAGTCAGTTGCAGGAGAGCAGACAGTTGTGATCAGGTGCACTTTATTTGGCAGAAGCACAAAAGACAGACGCAACTGCGTCAAAAAACCTCCAGCCAAAGGCAAAAGTAAGGTAACACAGCATGAGTATTACTGAGGTAACACAGCAGCAGTAGTACTGAGGTAACAGCAGCAGCAGTTATACTGAGGTAACACAGCAGCAGTAGTACTGAGGTAAGAGCAACAGTAGTACTGAGGTAACAGCAGCAGCAATTGTACTGAGGTAACAGCAGCAGCAGTTATACTAAGGTAACAGCAGCAGCAGTAGTACTGTAGCAGAGAGACAACCTGGACTTAGACAAATGCATGCAAATAAACATGCTGAAGCAAAGGCAGACACACACTATCCACAGTATCAGAGAAATACAGAACATGCATGAACATTACAATATGTGCAAGGGAACCTGCAGGCATATCTACATACTAGAGGTCGACCGATTATGATTTTTCAACGCCGATACTGATTATTGGAGGACCAAAAAAGCCGCTAACGATTAATCAGCCGATTTTTTTTCTTTATTTGTAATAATGACAATTACAACAATACTGAATGAACACTTATTTTAACTTAATATAATACATCAATAAAATCAATTTAGCCTCAAATAAATAATGAAACATGTTCAATTTGGTTTAAATAATGCAAAAACAAAGTGTTGGAGAAGAAAGTAAAAGTGCAATATGTGCCATGTAAGAAAGCTAACGTTTAAGTGCCTTGCTCAGAACATGGGAACATATGAAAGCTGGTGGTTCCTTTTAACATGAGTCTTCAATATTCCCAGGTAAGAAGTTTTAGGTTGTAGTTATTATAGGAATTATAGGTCTATTTCTTGCTATACGATTTGTATTTCATATACCTTTGACTATTGGATGTTCTTATAGGCACTTTAGTATTGCCAGTGTAACAGTATAGCTTCCGTCCTTCTCCTCGCTCCTACCTGGGCTCGAACCAGGAACACATCGACAACAGCCACCCTCGAAGCAGCGTTACCCATGCAGAGCAAGGGGAAAAACTACTCCAAGTCTCGAGTGACGTTTGAAACAAACACTATTAGCGCGCACCCCGCTAACTAGCTAGCCATTTCACATCGGTTACACCAGCCTAATCTTGGGAGTTGATAGGCTTGAAGTCATAAACAGAGCAATGCATTGCGAAGAGCTGCTGGCAAAACGCACTAAAGTGCTGTTCAAATGAATGCTTACGAGCCTGCTGGTGCCTACCACCGCTCAGTCAGACTGCTCTATCAAATCATAGACTTAATTATAATATAATAAACACACAGAAATACGAGCCTTAGGTCATTAATATGGTTGAATCCGGAAACTATCATCTCAAAAACAAAACGTTTTTTCTTTCAGTGAAATACGGAACCTTTCCGTATTTTATCTAAC
Organism: Salmo trutta; assembly: GCF_901001165.1. Lineage (NCBI taxonomy): Eukaryota > Metazoa > Chordata > Actinopteri > Salmoniformes > Salmonidae > Salmo > Salmo trutta. The sequence continues at coordinate 42,636,275 of NC_042964.1, forward strand.
GGGTGGCATCCCTAAGTCTAAATATTCCTGTTATATTGCACAACCTTCAATGTTATGTCATAATTACGTAAAATTCTGGCAAATTAGTTTGCAACGAGCCAGGCGGCCCAAACTGTTGCATATACCCTGACTCTGCGTGCAATGAACGCAAGAGAAGTGACACAATTTCATGTTACCAGGCAATATTAACTAAATATGCAGGTTTAAAAATATATACTTGTGTATTGATTTTAAAGAAAGGCATTGATGTTTATGGTTAGGTACATTGGTGCAACGACAGTGCTTTTTTCGCAAATGAGCTTGTTAAATCATCACCCGTTTGTTGAAGTAGGGTGTGATTCGATGAGAAATTAACAGGCACCGCATCGATTATATGCAACGCAGGACACGTTAGATAAACTAGTAATATCATCAACCATGTGTAGTTAACTAGTGATTATGTTAAGATTGATAGTTTTTTATAAGATAAGTTTAATGCTAGCTAGCAACTTACCTTGGCTTCTTGCTGCCCTCGCGTAACTGGTAGTCAGCCTGCCATGCAGGCTCCTCGTGGAGTGCAATGTAAGGCAGGTGGTTACAGTGTTGGACTAGTAACCGGAAGGTTGCAAAAACGAATCCCCGAATCCCCCCGGAACAAGGCAGTTAACCCCCGTTCCTAGGCCGTCATTGAAAATAAGAATGTGTTCTTAATCTGACTTGCCTAGTTAAATAAAGGTGTAAAAAAATATAAAAAATAAAAAATAAATACCGGTTACCGATTGTTATGAAAACTTGAAATCGGCCTTAATTAATCGGCCATTCCGATTAATCGGTCGACCTCTACTACATACATCACAAAATGTCTCTTAAGTTTGACCTTGACAGAAACCACTCAGGCTATTCATTTCTCTGTAGGCTATCTAGAGGCAGTAGTGTTTTAGACACAGATAGAAAAGGTCACCAGTCGCCTTCAGTGGACCAAACACCTCTAGAAACCAATATATGTGGGAAATGACTGTTCTCCTTCCACAGCAGAGTAAAGTATGGAGTCTGAGCCTGCGGTAAGCAGGTGTCATGGAAGCCCCTGGAGAAGGAACAGGCTGTGGAGTCTAAAAGTGAGGAGGGAGACAGCTGTTCCCCTCTGGGAGTTGTGAGCTCAGAGAGGTGCCTCGTATGCTACATCATTTAGACTAGCCTAGCGTAACCAGCCTGAGAGGTGCCTTTTTACCACGGCTAGCGTAGCCTATCCTAGCGCTGACTATTTACCAGCCTATTGTGTTCAGCTCAGGTGAAACCACTCAATAGTCCTCCAAAGTAGCTCTGACTGACTCCTGCAGAGAACACTGCGGACACCCTTTCATCCTGGCATCTATTAAATGTAACGCCTAAAAGTCATGGTGAATAACAGATACAGGTTTCTATAGAGAGCCTTGATGAGGCAGTACTTCTCTTAAAATCACTGGGAAATGAACAAGGCCCTCTACGGTGTGCATACTAAAGCTCAATCATACAAAACACAATCTCTCTCTCTCTCTCATTCACACATTACATTTGCGCACAAACACATGCATTCATACACACACAGCAGAAGAAAGGTGGATCTACACATTGCCGCATAGATCAGTTGCATGGCTTGTCAGTAAGACGTGAGAAGACTACCATAAAGATGTCAGTGCCATGTGCCAAGCACTCTGCTCCTCACGCAGCCTGAACAGCTTCTGTTCTTAACAACACCATTCAGTCTGCTGTCAATGTGTGTGATGCACTGGATATCGCCCCACACACCCCAGGGCAGCAAGAACACACACACACACACACACACACACACACACACACACACACACACACACACACACACACACACACACACACACACACACACACACACACTGTGCAGTATAATGACTGCTCTTTGTGTGTGTGTGTGTGTGTGTGTGTGTGTGTGTGTTTCTTTGTGTTATAAAGAGAGGGGTGTTAGCAGACAGCTGTTTATATAATTAGCCTGTAATTAGAGGGCTGTGGTTGTCTGAAACCTCAGCAGTTCCACCAGGCACACTCATTTAGCTGTCTAAAGAGCACACTGTCAACAACATGACATCAACATTTTATGTGGGTTCATACCAGTGGCAATTTTAACATGTAAATCTTGGTTGGGCAAACCCCCCAAAATGTGTTTTGATGCATGCCAGAAACGCCACTACACAACATAACACTAAACAATACATTAATTGCACTATAACGGTGACAAATGGTGCCCACAAACTGTTAGGGCCTACATAAAGCTGTTCCAATAGCAGAGTCCCAACAGCAGTCCTAACACCTTACCACTGCTACACCTGGCTATCAGCGGAGCCTTGTCTGGCAGCTTAACAATGAATTCAGCCTCATTTACTGCCTTTTTAAAAACCTAGCTGATATGGCTGACTTGCTTAAACAAATGTGGTTTCTACTGACAATTGAGATGTACAAACTATGGCATAAGGGGACGACGAGCTTATATGTGTCCGGATCCCTCCGGTACTGATGCTCATTCTGTTCACCAGTTCCGGAGGTCCAAGTCACCGGCTTTCTAGGCTTCACTGAACGGGATTCATTATCATCAACTCCGGACTGTCTTGTCTGATTACACACACCTGGTTCCCATTTCCCCTGATTAGTATGTTATATATATGCCCTCTGTTCCCTCTGTCTTTGTCGGTTATTGTTCCCATGTCAGTTGGTGGTGTGAGTACCTATGCGTTGGTGCAGCTGTTATGCTGCGGGCTATATATTTTGTGTGTTACGGGTATCATCCCGTGTCGTTCAACAAGGTTTACCCTCGCTCTTTTGTTTGGGTACAGCCCAATGTTTTTGTATAAGTGTTTGTTTTGGGTGTATTAAAAACCCCTATTGTGTATTGCTGCGCCTGTCTCCAAAATCCTTTATACCAGCGTGACAATATGAGGCAATTCGTCATTTCGATTAAGACATTAATGAATAAGCTAGCATGGACGTAGTCAATATAACTATTTGTTCAGCACTTTTGAAATGTACAGGGCCAGAATTCAGAACATGGGCCATTCTTACAGTATTCTCCCTGTACACCAAGTCAGAACCGTAGAATAAAGGGGTATATAAGCAGACAATGAAAGCTCTTACAATTTCCGATGATGACATTCTCTAAAACAAGTTATAGACTACATGTGCACCACCAAGTCAGAACAGTAGGCTAAATTATGAGGGGAAAAGAGATCAAATTATTAGGGTAAGGCACATGGGCCACTAACAGCTTACTACACAACATACATTTAGTTTGACTTTCTTAGCTACAGTATACATATCTCCCTAGCATATTAAATCATTTATGCAGTAGAATATTTTGTCAACAAACTTTGTCTGGATTTATGATGCTTTCAAGACAACTGAGAACTCGGAAATAAACAAGGTCGAATCATGACGTCAGCGATCTTCAGGTCAGAGCTCTAGAAAGAGGCCAGAGCTCCCGACTTATTTTCCCAGTCTGAGCTCATTTTTGTCATAGTTCCCAGTTGTCTTGAACTCACTGAAGTCTGAGATTTCCTAGTTCAGAGTTTCCAGTTGTTTTGAATGTGTCAGAAGTCATGCTGGATTGACAGCATGGCCAATGTTGAATGTTTATCCTTCTAAGCTTGGAAAAGAGACCCTTAAACCCAAACTTGGAACACACACCCACTCCACTTGCTTTGCAATGCTTGCAGTTAGCCACTGAATCCTTCAAAACCACTCATTGTTGAATTTGTAAATTTCCAACTTGCTCTGTAATGTTTATGTCCAATTGCCGATGAACACCGATACATTTTATCTATAATTTCTCTTCATAAGGATTGAAAAGGATTTGCCAGTAGATTGTCGACTTGATTCATGATGAAGACTCTGCTAGCTTCCTTGCTAAGATTTTGAAAGTATGATGTTGACATGATCAGTCCAATCAAAGCTACGGTAGATATAACGAGGTTTGATGTAATTTTATCTGTGACCAATGACCTTGAGCCTTCATGGATGGGCACTTCTAATGTAACTCTATGAATTTTAGAGCTCTCACTGTAGATTTTGCGGTGACGCAGTGTCCCCATGAGTGACAAAACACTGAGCCAATCATGGCGCAACTAGAGAACATTACCAACTCCTACGCTCAGTATTTTCCGCTGGCTGCCCCACCACCACAGAAAGCACTGAGCTCGGCTGAAACACCTGCATTTTGGAGCTGCCTTACTCAAGAAAGAAACAAATGTTTGAATGCAGCTTAATAACTCAAGTATATATATTTTCTTTACATTGTTTGCAAACTGATAAGTGACACATATTAATGCCAAAATAACATGCAAAACGGGCATAAAAAAAACTTGACTTTTTCCACATTGTTACTTTACAGCCTTATTCTAAAATATATAGAATATATTTTTTTTCTCATCAATCGACACACAATACCCAATAATGACAAAGCGAAAACAGGTTTTGTATTTTCTTTGCAAATGCATTAAAAATAAAAAACTGAAATACTTTACTTACATAAGTATTCAGACCCGTTGCTATGAGACTCGAAATTGAGCTCAGGTGCATCCTGTTTTCATTGATCATCCTTGAGATGTTCCTACAACTTCATTGGAGTCAATCTATGGTCAATTAAATTGATTGGACATGATTTGGAAAGGCACACACCTGTCTATATAAGGTCCCACAGTTGTCAGAGCAAAAACCAAGCCATGAGGTTGAAGGAATTGTCCATAGAGCTCTGAAACAGGATTGTGTCGAGGCACAGATCTAGGGAAGGGTACCAAAACATTTCTGCAGCACTGAAGCTCCCAAGAACACAGTGGCTGTGTCATTCTTAAATGGAAGAAGTTTGGAACCACCAAGACTCTTCCTAGATCAAACTGAGCAATCGGGGGAGAAGTGCCTTTGTTAGGGAAGTGACCACCCAATGGTCACTCTGACAGAGCTCCAGAGATCTTCTGTGGAGATGGGAGAACCTTCCATAAGGAAAACCATCTCTGCAGCACTCTACCAATCAGGCCTTTATGGTAGAGTGGCCAGACAGAAGCCACTCCTCAATAAAAGGCACATGATAGACTGCTTGGAGTTTGCCAAAAGGCACCTGAAGGACTCAGACCACGAGACACAAGATTCTCTGATCTGATGAAACTCTTTGGCCTGAATGCCAAGCGTCACGTCTGGAGGAAACCTGGCACCATCCCTACGGTGAAACATGGTGATGGCAGCATCATGCTGTGGGGATGTTTTTCAGCAGCAGGGACTGGGAGACATGTCAGAGTCAAGGGAAAGATGAACGGAGCAAAGTACAGAGAGATCCTTGATGAAAATCTGCTCCAGAGTGCTCGAGACCTCAGACTGAGGTGAAGGTTCACCTTCCAACAGGAAAACGACCCTAAGCACACAGCCAAGACAACACAGGAGTGTCTTCAGGACAAGTCTCTGAATGTCCTTGAGTTGCCCAGCCTTAGCCCGGACTTGAACATCTCTGGAGAGACCTGAAAATAGCTGGGCATCCAACCTGACAGAGCTTGAGAGGATCTGCAGAGAAGAATGGGAGAAACTCCCCAATTACCAGTGTAATTGGGGAGTTTCAAGCTTGTAGCGTCATACCCAAGAAGACTCGAGGCTATAATCGCTGCCAACGGTGCTTCAACAAAGTACTGAGTAAAGGGTCTGAATACTTATGTAAATGTGATATTTCAGTTTTTATTTTTATTACATTTGCAAAAATGTTTAAAAAACTGTTTTGCGATTATGGGGTATTTATGTAGATTGACGAGGAAAAAAACATTTTTAATTAATTTAAGCGCAAGGCTGTAATGTAACAAAATGAGGAAAAAGTCAAGAGGTCTGAATAATTTCCGAATGCACTCTGTGTATATATATACACACACACACACGCACTCTGTGTATATACACACACACACACACACACACACACACACACACACACACACACACACACTTATATATAAACTACCAACATTCGGAAAGCCCATTCGGAAAGTATTCAGAACCCTTGACTTTTAGACTTAAATATATCACCACAGGTTGATACCATTTAAGCTACATTCATTGGTAGTACTGTTGATGTGATTCGTCAGATTTGTACATCCCTTTACATTTACCTGTTTCTCCACCTCTCTACCCGTTTCTCCCTCTCTCTTTCTCTCTACCTGTTTCTCCACCTCTCTACCCGTTTCTCCCTCTCTTTCTCTCTACCTGTTTCTCCACCTCTCTACCCGTTTCTCCCTCTCTCTTTCTCTCTACCTGTTTCTCCACCTCTCTACCCGTTTCTCCCTCTCTCTTTCTCTCTACCTGTTTCTCCACCTCTCTACCCGTTTCTCCCTCTCTCTTTCTCTCTACCTGTTTCTCCACCTCTCTACCCGTTTCTCCCTCTCTTTCTCTCTACCTGTTTCTCCACCTCTCTACCCGTTTCTCCCTCTCTTTCTCTCTACCTGTTTCTCCACCTCTCTTTCTCTCTGTTACACATGTTTTATCTCTCACTCACCTGCAGACACACAAAGAGGCACGGACGTACACACACACATACACACGCGCACACACAGTTTCTCCTACATTCACTCTCAAACACACAATCTATCCCTCTCTCTCTTCCTCTCTCTCTCTTCTGTTAACCGTACTCCCACAGGTGACTGTTCTGTCGTGCCTGCTGGTTACACCGTGCTGACCAACTTCGCTAGCAGAAATTGCCATAGAAATTGGCCTCTCCGATGCATTTGTCTCCTGGCAGGGAGGCCCCACTTTAGGTGGTGGAACAAGACAGGCTCCGTGCTGATAGTGCTGCTGGAGCAGGAAATGGAATGTGTCCGTCATAAAGCCGGCTGGGCTGTTGGGATGGAATGGCCCCGCTGTTCGTCTGCATACGCCTGCTACCTTCCACTGTGCCTCGGCGCACACCAGCGACACGGCAATTGGCGATACATTATTACCTGACCATTGTATCAAAAGTAGCATGTCAGACATCTGATTGGGCTCTACTGGAGTGGCAGGAATAAAGATGGGTGTTTATGGGTAAAGCTGTTGATGTCTTGGTAGCCCCTATACATGTGAAATGGACATGAGGAGCAGAGAGTGAAACTACAACTGGTAGTCAGCCCTCATCTTCAAGCTCTCTGCCCAGGAGGACATGCTACTTGGTGTGACTTTGGCATCAACTACAACAAGAATGTCAATAAATAAATCACATGCCGACCTCAGTTGAGAACCGTGTGTTCGCCAAATAATACATCAAGTGGAATTAAACTTCAAAGACAGCCAGTGTGTTGTCCAACTGAGCACAGTAATGACTGCAACCCCACCCAACCCTCTCTGCCTCCCTCTGCCTCCCTCTGCCTCCCTCTGCCTCCCTCTGCCTCCCTCTGCCTCCCTCTGCCTCTCTCTGCCTCTCTCTGCCTCTCTCTGGCTCTCTCTGGCTCTCTCTGGCTCTCTCTGGCTCTCTCTGGCTCTCTCTGGCTCTCTCTGGCTCCCTCTGGCTCCCTCTGGCTCCCTCTGGCTCCCTCTGGCTCCCTCTGGCTCCCTCTGGCTCCCTCTGGCTCCCTCTGGCTCCCTCTGGCTCCCTCTGGCTCCCTCTGGCTCCCTCTGGCTCCCTCTGGCTCTCTCTGCCTCTCTCTGCCTCTCTCTGCCTCTCTCTGCCTCTCTCTGCCTCTCTCTCCATTCTGAGCAGGGTTAATAAAAGAACAGCGATATATTATCCACAAATCTATCTGTCTGTATTTCTGTATTCATCGGGAGCTTCAACAGATCAAAGGGGCTGTGTGAGGATCTGTGTGTGTAAAACCGTTGGTGAGATGCGATACCTGTCTTGAAGGAGATCGGCAGACAGCAGACGGGCCTATCAAAGAGCTGCCACCTCACACAATGCATGTCATGCACCAGGCGTTCATCTCATCTGATGCTAGGGGAGAGGCGGGGGAGACGGGGGAGACAGATGGACAGGGAAGGGAGAGGAAGCAGGTATTGTATGGGTAGTTCTAGATTTTGATTTATTAGGATCCCCTTTTAGTCGACGCCACTGGGGACAGCTCGTCTTACTGGGGTCTGACATGTAACGAAAAAGACATACAGACAAAAGACTTTACAATTTACATACATTTAAAAACATTAACATGTAGTGTGTTTGTGTGTGCATCTATCAATTCCACATACATGTCAGTAGAGAGGAAGGGGGAGACATAAGAGAGTATGAAACAGTTTTACCACTTGTTGGGATGGGAGCAGCCAATTCACATTATGAATAGGTTGTGGCAGGTAGCCTAGTGGTTAACACCATTGGTCCGGTAACTAAAAAGGTTGCTGGTTCAAATCCCTGAGGTGGAAAAAATCTGCTGTTCTGCCCTTGAGCAAGGCCCCCAACAAGAACTGCACTGTGGACGTTGATGAAGGCAGCCCCCCGCACCTCTCTGATTCAGAGGGGTTGGGTTAAATGCAGAAGACACATTTCAGTTGAATGCATTCAGTTGTACAACTGACTCGGTTTCCCCTCCCTAGTGGCTTGCTCAACAGAATAACTTCACTGGTTAGCCGAATGTTATGATGAAAAGCCTCTTTTACTTTTGTGTTTGACACAAAAAGCCCATCTTTATTTCTGGTATACACATCATCAGAATACACAGACAAATGTAGAAATGTGGTATTGGCTATATGCTTCAGGACAGGCATATTTAGACGTTTATACTGAGACCAGACAATAACTCTGTGGCAATCACCCAGTTTCCCTGATAACAAAATAGCTTCCATCCCACAATGAACATGTAGCCCGTCTTATACAGAGAGAGAGAGAGAGAGAGAGAGAGAGCTACAGTTGTGAGCCATTCTTACAGGCTTCAACACCCAAATAATTGCCAAAGCCTCCAGCCACCCGAGACATGGACTGTTGAAACTCCAAAACTTGAAACCTTTTCATCCATTCTGACTTTACACATAATGCCTTAGGGTTAAAGACACCATGAAAGAAGAATGTGTGGTTTACTTAAAGAGATAACTGACTGAGTGAGAGTGGGGTAAAACAATCTACATTCACCACAAAGTGGGACACCGTAGCACATATATAGGCTATATGGTTGATTCCCTGAGATTGCCTAACGAACAGAAATGGCCGTATTGTTTGGCGTGTCACAGATGCTGAGCTAACCACAACCCCCAGATCTGATGACAGTTGTGGTACTGTGGTGTGGGTGGAATGCCACTGGAGGTCATCTGAACAGCCGTGACGTCACTAAATGGTCTGCAGCCAAGTCCGGTCTGCATGGGAATCCATAAAGCCATGTGACCTAACCATGAAATACTCTGTCTCTTAGCCTAGCGACCACTGTGTTTTTCCAGATCTGGGGCTTTATGTGCTGTATCAAGCGTTTCAGAGTAGGAGTGCTGATCTAGGATCAGAATCAGATCCCCCCCTGTCCATGTCATTTATTGTGGTCAGAAGTTGGAAAAGTGTTGCACTACTCAACATGTGCTGAGGCTGAGCAGCAGTGGTTGGACCACCCGGTGGAGTGGTAGTGTTGTTAACACAGCATGGGTCTGGCTTTAGTTCTGAATGGCTTACCATAGGCCCAGCTGTGCTTTAGCCCCCGCTCCTCTCTGTAAGCAGAGATGTAAAACTTTACTAACTGACAGTCTGGGCAAAATAGAAGGGAGGGAGGGAGGGTGATGGCATAGCCAGGGAAGAGCTCAGACTTGATCAATTTCTCTGCCTGAGAGAAGACGAAGAAGAGGGGGAGGAGGAGGGGATGGATCAATAGTTTACTTCTTAATTGACCTTTCATTAAGAGGTTGGTTCTGGGCTCAGTAATCACAGACGTCCCGTGATGGAGCCATTTAGGGATATCGAGCTGCTAAAATCTATACAGGCTCAGAGTGGAGCAGCACAGCCCAGGCCAACCTCTGATGAACACTGTTACAGCTACACACACGGCTACACGGATCATCCCCACCACTGATTACCACAGGATTTACGAGCCTTTCCTGCCCCCCCGCTTGGGTTCCTGCACTGCTAACAGGCACACACACACACACACACACACACACACACACACACACACACACACGCACACACGCAACAAACAAACACTTCAATACAAACGCAGGCTAAAATGTACACACAGACACACACATGCTTGTGCATTCAACTATCCCCCACACACATTCACAACCACATACGCACACATGCAACACTAAGAGGCAAGCACCTTGTTAAACATTATAGGAGACAACTACATTAGAATCCAATGCAATTACAACATAATAAACACACGTGCACATATTCCATACGAGAAGTCAAACGACCAAACAGGAGTGTGTGCTAAGCCAACTCTGACCTGGGCTGCCATTGTGGCTCTAATGATGCAGCCTGAGCCTGGTTCCTCACGGGTCGCCCTAGGGCTCCATGCTGGACTATGGAGTGAAGGTGTCACCAGGGTGATGAATGGGCTCAGTGTGGTGCGCTTGTGCAGCAGGATGCAGGAAGCCAGGCCTCATTGATATTAATGGCTGACTTCACCTGGAGGCTGGGGACCAGCTAATGGCTGCCGCTGGGCCGCTCCTGATGCCTGTCACTGATACAGCGAGTGGTCTTATTACAGCGAGTGGTCTTATTACAGGGCTCGCTGGGCCAAGGTAATTGCACTAACCCAACACGAGGCCCGGGCGAAGCTTGGCATGTGAGCCTGCCTGTAATAGAGGCTGATGGGCGAGAGATTAAAAAACCCTGCCGTCGAATCGCGCACCACACATCTCACCGTCCCCTCTGGAATATTTATTTTCAGTGGCGGTGATGGTAATAATTATGAAAGGATGTCAGCGACGGTGTACGAGGCATTTACAGTACCTTCATGAGAGCAAATGTAATGTACTCGGGAGCTGAAGCAATGGTCTCTGTCAATGTGTCTTCAGTCAGGGACTGGATGCAGTGTCAGTGAGTACATTATTACTGTGCTGTATGAGGCGACTTAAAGAATATTCTCATTCAATTATGTTGTAATGAACTGTGACACTGTCTGGGAGAATCGGAAGGGAAATGTCAATTTAAATATTTGTATTAAATTGAATCGCAGAGAGAGGAAGCCATAGGAAGGACCATTACACACACACACACACACACGAGGCCAAGGAGCATGTCGGAGCTGCAGAGAATTAGTGAACCAGGAGTGACTCAGAGGTTCTCTAGCGTGACCAACTGCCTCTCTGACAACCTGCATTGTCACAACAAGAGCGCCAGAACCAATCACAGCCCACTTCGAAGGCTGGGGAGCCACGATCATGTTTCAATGTTACCAACCCCGGTGGGACGCCTTTCATGCATAAACCCTGAGATTGTAAAGGAAAGTATGATGTGCTTGGGAGCACACACACACACACACTGTCATAAGCGTCGGAAGGATTAGACCAAGGCGCAGCGTGTTGAGTGCTCATCTTCTTTTATTAACGTATAAAGTGAACACTTAAACAAAAATAACAAAACGACAAATCGACAGTTCCGTAAGGTACACGGACTATACGAAAAACAACCACCCACAACCCACAGGAAAAAACAGGCTGCCTAAGTATGGCTTCCAATCAGAGACAACGAAAGACACCTGCCTCTGATTGGAAACCATACTCGGCCACACATAGAAAATGAACATAGAAAATGAAAACTAGAACAAATCCCCATGAAACAAACCAACCCCAAAACACACAAAAACAACACCCCCTGCCACGCCCTGACCATCCTACAATGACAAATGACCCCTTTTACTGGTCAGGACGTGACACACACACACACACACACACACACACACACACACACACACACACACACACACACACACACACACACACACACACACACACACACACACACACACACACACACACACACACACACACACACACACACACACACACACACACACAGAGACAGAGACAGAGGAGAGGTTGGAATGCAACCCAGTGTAAACCTCATTCACCGTGCTGTTATACCGTAGCTCATCTAAGGTAATAAAACTCCACCAGGGATCCCTGTCTGTCAGGTCAGATTCCAACAAGACTCTGGACTAAAGCTCACTGCGGTTGTTAAGGTATTACCCAACTCAAGGTGATGTCCTGGCCTACCATGAACGTTTGGATGAGAAATATTCATTCATCATGTGCTTTTGTGAGTCTGGAATGCAAATTAAAAGGTCATATGCAAAAAATGCCTTTTACCAGCCGCTTTATCTTATGAAGACACATCATGCAATCTACATAACATTAGCAAACAAATCTGCATAGAAATTAAGGCATTTTCATTATTTACGTATTCTTTCCATTCAAATCCACAGCTGGTACGCAGACCACAGAGGGAGAGGAAAACTATAGCAAACACAGAGATCGGTCCCCGGAGTGTCAATCAAATAGGCCGTCGCCGTGGCGCGGCTTCGCGGACTGTTGTTGCCCATTAATGATGCAACAAAGCGCCACATTGATTTTGGGCGAGTGTGAACTGAGAGGTTAATTAGAAATGCAGCAGCCGTCAGGTCCCTCCGTTTGTCTGAAGGTAATTACTGATGACATAAACACTCTCTGTGGAGGAGAAGAACAAAAAGAGGGGAAGGCAGGGGAGAGAAAAAAACAACAGCAAAACAGATTGTTACCAAGTTTACACCCCACAAAGTTGGCAGTAATGGTCTCAGTCGTCTCACATCCCACTTTGTGGAGGGAAATGGACCCCATTGGGGGATTTCAGTGTTGCGGTTGACATGAAGAGAAACATTGGTGTTTTCTTCCACAGTGATCGATACTGGCCATTTACTCTCTACGAGGGCCTAGGCAAGGACTTAAACACCTAGGAGAGTGTGTCGGATATAAACACACCTAACATGGCCCGACCGCTCTGTCCTCGATTAAAACAAAGAGAGAGAGAGAGAGAGATACCTTTACTGGCCCAATAGTTACATAACTAAAAGCACAAACTTTACTTCATTTTAACGGACCTAGAAAGTTAGAACCAAGCCCCCTTCCTCGTCCACTGTACATAGAACCCGCCTGATGCCAGTGAGTGAGTGAGTGAGTGAGTGAGTGAGTGAGTGAGTGAGTGAGTGAGTGAGTGAGTGAGTGAGTGAGAGCCTGATCTACTGATCCTAGACCTTCTTATTCCCTCTCTGCCTATTGAGCCAGACAACTCTGGCCTACTTAGAGAGAACAGACTGAAGGTCTATGTGTTTCAGTATCTGTGTGTAGCCTCAGTGTGCACAATTTGGGAGCACATATGAGTAAGCCTGCACAACTAGAGATGGTGAATGTTTGTATTTGTCACGTCCCATCACTGTTTTACATCAGTAGAAAGTTCAAGTAGCTGTGGGCCAGAGCCGAGCCAAACTCTCCCAGACAGCTCAGAACACTGGGTCCACTTCTGCAGAGCACTTTGAGACGAAAAGTTTTTCCTTACAGACTTTAGATGGAGATATGTGCACATTTCCAGTGTGGCCCCATACTGGGGCTGAGTGTGGCCCAGTTGCCCTGAGCGATGGGGGAGAGAGGCGGCATGGCATGCGACTGAGTCTCCTGCCTAGAGCGCCTGACAGCCGCGACCTCTGACCCTACACTCCATCAGCATCAATGTCAAAGCAGCCAGACCAGAGCTAGCAGGGGTTACCCTCGAACCCCCTCATACACAGGCTACGTGATCATATTCACATACATGTAATGTACATGCTGTGGTAGTTCTATGGGGGACTAATAGTCTGTCTTTCGACGCTGCTTTATATGAAGTTTTGAATGCAGGCATTCAAAATCAGGGGTTATGAAAGCACAAACTTTTCAAATCCATGCACCTGTGAATCTTCCAGTTAAGCTGATGTTCATATTAACCAGCCACAGGCACAAACACCAAGGCGTGTTAGATAGTGCGCCATAAGTCAAAACTCATTTTACTTCAGACGCTCAGGTATAAACACCTCTAGCCCTAAAGGTTCTTTCTCATATCACTTTCCTCCCCTCCTCCTCCTCCCCTCCTCTTCCTCCTCTCATAACACCAGGGCTCCTGATAGGAGGTTGATGATCGCTGAGGGAGAGATGGAGGGAGAGAGAAAGAGAGGGAAGGAAGGTTCATCAGACAGTAAATGCCTCCCTGAAAGCCAATCTCATCTATATGCAGATGACATAAATATTGATGTGGCGCGGTGCTCTCAGCTCGTTCTGCTTAATTGACGCGTGCGGCTCCCATATCACTGTGAGGACGTTTCCTCTCCTCTCCAACAAAGTCGTCTGTCTCAGATACAGTAGACTCAGAAACAACGCGCTGGTTAAGTAAGCCTTAATGAGAACGGCAGACAGACGCCTTGACACGGTGGCCCACAAACAACACTACACAAACAAACCCTCAGGCAGAAAAAGGAGAGAGAGACAGAGTTGATTAGGAATGGAATAGATTCTAGCTTATTTGATGAATAGATGTGAAGAGTTGCTATAGCAGCTAAACATGCCATTTCATACTAGAGAATGAATGAAGCTAAAACAGAAGTCTATGAGAGGCTGCCACATCGATATAGACTGGAGGTGATGGTTCTGTAGCACGAGTTATAGCTCAGAAATAGGGCGACAGAGAGAAGGAAAGAGAGATAGAGATATTCCCTGTTGCTCTGTGTCTGTGCGGCCTATACCAGGCATGCTCAGAGTCCAGTGTGCTGCTGTTATCCCCGACAGCGTGCAGAGAGAGCGAGCCTGCAGCCCCAGCCCTATTTTCAGCTCCAGTGGACAGACGCAACAGCCTGCGCTCTCTACCCCCCCTTCTCCCCCTACCATTCTCTCTCCCCCTACCATTCTCTCTCCCCAGCCACAGAAGATCAGTCCCACTCAGTTTAACCCTGCACACACCAACTTACCCAAGGGAGCTGACATGAGCATCAACACACAAACCAGCCACAGCAGAATTCATTCACAGCATTACTCAACACAGCATCAGTCAACACAGCATCAGTCAACACAGCATTACTCAACACAGCATCAGTCAACACAGCATTACTCAACACAGCATTACTCAACACAGCATTAGTCAACACAGCATTACTCAACACAGCATTAGTCAACACAGCATTGCACGTAACTGTTACTTGACATTTTCTAACACAGAATGACATCAAGTGAGGAAATGAAGAGAACATTGGTGTTGGGGGACAAAGGGAGAACATCTCAAATGGCAGCCAACCCAGAAATGTAAAAACTGATCCTAGATTAGCAGTCCTACTGTGAATACAGGCACTGGACACTATACTGCCTATAGCACAGTAACTTCTGTTCTATAGGCAGTATAGTGTCCAGTGCCTGTATTCACAGTAGGACTGCTGATCTAGGATCAGGTTTTTCCTTTAGATCATAATGAAGAAGATTATATGGACAGATCCTAGATCAGCCATGTTGGTGATGATCATAATAATATAACATCTCCATCCAGAGCCATCTGGATTCATGGACTAACAGAGAGAACGAGACGCTACATTGACTGCTGATTGATTGTGAGATAGAATGTCATGCTGCACTGCCCTCACTAGCAGGAACCAGCTACAGTGGATTAGCCACTATTCAATTGACATATAACTTTAATGAAATGTAATTATGTTTGGATGGGAGGGATAGAACCATGGGATCCTGAGGGACAGTGTCGCTACGTTCCAACTAGAGAGAGGGACAATCAGCTGGCTACCATTTATACTGCAGGGTGGCTAAGTTCTTTAGTGTCTGCATTCATATTCCCATTAAGATATTCCAAGAACAGCGCTTTTAATTCAAGCGATTGTCTCTCTCAAGCGATCTCATTCTCTCGCTCTCTCTCTCTCTGTCTCTCTCTAGCTCTCTCTTCCTCTCCCTCCTTCTCTGGCCCCTTTTTATTAAATCCGGTTGACATTAGAAATACAATTCAGCATAATGTATAGTCTTCCCTTCCATAAATGCGTAGCAGTCTATTCATCACAATGAATAAAGTGACCAATTGAAGTAAACACATTTTTATACAGAGCCAACTCTGCAAAGTAAAAGGTCAAGAAAGCTCCAAACTGCAGAGTTGAACCTTTTCATGGAAAAAAACACGAAGACTCCTGACTCCATAACTCCTTTCCCTCTTTATTATCACAGCAGAGAAGTTCTGCTTTCCTGTCCGCGCTGTCCATCATGACAGGGTCCACTGAAACTGTCTTACACAACCATGTAGAGCCATCCGTCAAAATGACAATTGTCTTTATTGTCACTATACGTCCCACTTCTACGGCGATCAATCAAACTAGGTAGCGATTGGAGCGTTTCATCCTGTAACATTCCCATAAAGAGCCTCTCATATGATGTTGACCCCTATAATATGGACCAATCAAGGTGCTTCAGGTTTCGAAAGGTCCTCCCTATAGTCATTTGTTCTATTTCTCCAATGAGCAAGTGCCTCATTCATCCAGCCTCACTATGCCAGAGTGACTGACAGTCAGAGGGAGTAGCTGCTATCTGTGAGCAGTTCAATCAACAATATGAAAGATTCATGGAGTGCTATCAGTCAGCTTGGGACCCAGCACACAAACTCCTCATCTCTCATCACACCTCTGGCAACAGACACACATACAGACAGACACCTCTGCTGCCTCTTCTCCCTCACTCCTCAACACTCGTCTCCATCAGCTCTGTGTTGGCTGTGCGTGTGTGTGTGTGTGTTTGTATGTGTGTTTGTGTGTGTGTGTTTAGTGCAGGGCTGTCTGTCTGGAACTGTTTGCAGCTCAAGACTGCCCTCTACGGGAGAGTGACAGACTAACTGTTATCAGAGGTAATCTAGAACGCAAACGGCAATCATGGTCAATAACAACTTTCTCCTGAGACTGCCCCTGACTTTGACATCCACACCTACACCAACAACAAAGAGAAGGGATGCTACTGGCTGACAGGCACAGAGAACCAATGGAAAGAGCAGAGTCCCCAGCTGTGGGTTTGGACCGTGGCACTCAGCTTATCATCCAATCCTGTCTGACGCACACACCAGACGGAAACAGGAGCGGAAAACGGAGAGATAGGGAACGAGAGAGAGAGAGAGAGAGCTGTAGAGATGTAGAGATGGAGAGAGATGTAGAGATTGAGAGATGGAGAGAGAGAGAGGAATGTGCCACAAACGACCTGTTCTGTCAGAGCTGCAGTCTCTCTTGGTATCAGTGATCTTGTCATGGAACATTTTCAGCCCAGCTCCATTCCAACTCACATCAGTCAAATCAGAAGGCTCAACGTTTTCTAGATCCCCCATTTTGTTGGGACTGCAACCAAGTACGTGATGTGAGGTAATACTGCCCCATTCTTTCCATGTGAGGTGAAAGGGGTTTGGCTCCTCTCAACCACACACACAGAAATAGTTTGCCTTGCCTTCGGCCAATATTGTTAAACGCTTTCTTACATTACACAATGTGGGGTATTAAAAGATAACTTTATACAGTAACCACAAAGCAATCCCATAGCGTCGTTTACCTTAAAATGTTTAACTGCTATTAGCAAACGTAGCCATTATTGTGGTCGGGATGTGGCGAATCTGCAGAGAACGAAGTTAAGATGTTGTTTAGTACTTGAGTTCTTGACAACTACAATAGCATTATGAGCCAAATAAAGTAAGAGAGTCAAACTGCTTTCTCCAAAGTTAACATCTGTGAAGGTCAACAGAACCAGGCTCACAGCGTAATGATAAGATACGGGAGGGAGGGAGACGACCAGTCTAAAGAAACCGCTGCTTCTCTTCAAACTGCACTAACTCACATTCTCAATTGTGATCTCCCATTTTGATTGAAGTTTGTTCCAACACAGTTGCCATGAGCAGACGAAACAAAGATTATGTTTCTACATAATAATCAAGGATGTTGTCGAGGGAGGCCATTTTAATTTCAGTTGTCCTTCTTGTCCTTTTCTCATTTCCACTGGATTATCTCAGAGGCCTTTCCAATATCCACACAGCACTGTCATCATAATCATCGCCTGGAGAAGAAGGAAAAACATCTCCACTCTTTTGTCCTCTCTTCTGTGGACTGTTGTACAACACCCTACTGAAACATTATTAGACTTTCCCTATTGTAATATTGTCATATTTTGTTGAAGGTAGGAGAGATAGCATTTAAAGAGCTGGGAGTCCTTCCTCCTCTTCTAGCCCCTGTCCTCTGTCTGCCTTGACCTCATGCTGAGTAATAAGAAGCTCTGTCGGCCATTACGCGATTGTGAATACTTTACCTTTCATCAGGACGCTAGGCTCTCTGAGATTGAGTTAATAATTCAACAGCTCAGAACAGAGTGTCTTTAAAGAGTAAAAACAGACCGGACGTGATTAGCCACTGCCACATACTTTGATATCTTTTTTCAGTTTTTTTCCCTTCTTTCTCCATCACCACCATGTTCCTTTTTTATGCCCGACAGCAAGACAAACCACCCATTTCCAACATACACGCTACGTGTGAAAAAAAAGAACATTGAATTTCAAATCAAGAAAGAATCATTTCCCCAGCCCATAAAAATAGTAATATCCCCATCCGGTCGTTGGCCTTCAAATGGCTTCCCTCATCGTTTTATCTGCGGTTTCTTTCCACCACGCAAATTTTTCTACGCCACATCAAACCAAGCATGTGTGAAGCAGCAGCTTATTTTCTGATTCACTCCACCAGTCATCTCTACGTAGTACAGCCCTATGGGTACAGGTAATAGGACGGTAGATACCAGTCATCTCTACGTAGTACAGCCCTATGGGTACAGGTAATAG
Organism: Salmo trutta; assembly: GCF_901001165.1. Lineage (NCBI taxonomy): Eukaryota > Metazoa > Chordata > Actinopteri > Salmoniformes > Salmonidae > Salmo > Salmo trutta. Next base: position 42,655,002 of record NC_042964.1, read on the forward strand.
GACGGTAGATACCAGTCATCTCTACGTAGTACAGCCCTATGGGTCCAGGTAATAGAGAGGTAGATACCAGTCATCTCTACGTAGTACAGCCCTATGGGTCCAGGTAATAGGGTGGTAGATACCAGTCATCTCTACGTAGTACAGCCCTATGGATCCAGGTAATAGGACGGTAGATACCAGTCATCTCTACGTACTACAGCCCTATGGATCCAGGTAATAGGACGGTAGATACCAGTCATCTCTACGTAGTACAGCCCTATGGATCCAGGTAATAGGACGGTAGATACCAGTCATCTCTACGTAGTACAGCCCTATGGGTCCAGGTAATAGGGCGGTAGATACCACTCATCTCTACGTAGTACAGCCCTATGGGTCCAGGTAATAGGACGGTAGATACCAGTCATCTCTACGTAGTACAGCCCTATGGGCCCAGGTAATAGAGAGGTAGATACCAGTCATCTCTACGTAGTACAGCCCTATGGGTCCAGGTAATAGGGCGGTAGATACCACTCATCTCTACGTAGTACAGCCCTATGGGTCCAGGTAATAGGACGGTAGATACCAGTCATCTCTACGTAGTACAGCCCTATGGGCCCAGGTAATAGAGAGGTAGATACCAGTCATCTCTACGTAGTACAGCCCTATGGGTCCAGGTAATAGGACGGTAGATACCAGTCATCTCTACGTAGTACAGCCCTATGGGTCCAGGTAATAGGACGGTAGATACCAGTCATCTCTACGTAGTACAGCCCTATGGGTCCAGGTAATAGGACGGTAGATACCAGTCATCTCTACGTAGTACAGCCCTATGGGTCCAGGTAATAGAACGGTAGATACCAGTCATCTCTACGTAGTACAGCCCTATGGGTCCAGGTAATAGACAGGTAGATACCAGTCATCTCTACGTAGTACAGCCCTATGGGTCCAGGTAATAGGACGGTAGATACCAGTCATCTCTACGTAGTACAGCCCTATGGGTCCAGGTAATAGGACGGTAGATACCAGTCATCTCTACGTAGTACAGCCCTATGGGTCCAGGTAATAGGACGGTAGATACCAGTCATCTCTACGTACTACAGCCCTATGGGTCCAGGTAATAGGGCGGTAGATACCAGTCATCTCTACGTAGTACAGCCCTATGGGTCCAGGTAATAGGACGGTAGATACCAGTCATCTCTACGTAGTACAGCCCTATGGGTCCAGGTAATAGGACGGTAGATACCAGTCATCTCTACGTAGTACAGCCCTATGGGTCCAGGTAATAGGGTGGTAGATACCAGTCATCTCTACGTAGTACAGCCCTATGGATCCAGGTAATAGGACGGTAGATACCAGTCATCTCTACGTACTACAGCCCTATGGATCCAGGTAATAGGACGGTAGATACCAGTCATCTCTACGTAGTACAGCCCTATGGATCCAGGTAATAGGACGGTAGATACCAGTCATCTCTACGTAGTACAGCCCTATGGGTCCAGGTAATAGGACGGTAGATACCAGTCATCTCTATGTAGTACAGTCCTATGGGTACAGGTAATAGGACGGTAGATACCAGTCATCTCTACGTAGTACAGCCCTATGGGTACAGGTAATAGGACGGTAGATACCAGTCATCTCTACGTAGTACAGCCCTATGGGTACAGGTAATAGAGAGGTAGATACCAGTCATCTCTACGTAGTACAGCCCTATGGGTCCAGGTAATAGGGTGGTAGATACCAGTCATCTCTACGTAGTACAGCCCTATGGATCCAGGTAATAGGACGGTAGATACCAGTCATCTCTACGTACTACAGCCCTATGGATCCAGGTAATAGGACGGTAGATACCAGTCATCTCTACGTACTACAGCCCTATGGATCCAGGTAATAGGACGGTAGATACCAGTCATCTCTACGTAGTACAGCCCTATGGATCCAGGTAATAGGACGGTAGATACCAGTCATCTCTACGTAGTACAGCCCTATGGGTCCAGGTAATAGGACGGTAGATACCAGTCATCTCTATGTAGTACAGTCCTATGGGTCCAGGTAATAGGGCGGTAGATACCAGTCATCTCTACGTAGTACAGCCCTATGGGTCCAGGTAATAGGGCGGTAGATACCAGTCATCTCTACGTAGTACAGCCCTATGGGTCCAGGTAATAGGACGGTAGATACCAGTCATCTCTACGTAGTACAGCCCTATGGGTCCAGGTAATAGGACGGTAGATACCAGTCATCTCTACGTAGTACAGCCCTATGGGTCCAGGTAATAGGGTGGTAGATACCAGTCATCTCTACGTAGTACAGCCCTATGGATCCAGGTAATAGGACGGTAGATACCAGTCATCTCTACGTACTACAGCCCTATGGATCCAGGTAATAGGACGGTAGATACCAGTCATCTCTACGTAGTACAGCCCTATGGATCCAGGTAATAGGACGGTAGATACCAGTCATCTCTACGTAGTACAGCCCTATGGGTCCAGGTAATAGGACGGTAGATACCAGTCATCTCTATGTAGTACAGTCCTATGGGTACAGGTAATAGGACGGTAGATACCAGTCATCTCTACGTAGTACAGCCCTATGGGTACAGGTAATAGGACGGTAGATACCAGTCATCTCTACGTAGTACAGCCCTATGGGTACAGGTAATAGAGAGGTAGATACCAGTCATCTCTACGTAGTACAGCCCTATGGGTCCAGGTAATAGGGTGGTAGATACCAGTCATCTCTACGTAGTACAGCCCTATGGATCCAGGTAATAGGACGGTAGATACCAGTCATCTCTACGTACTACAGCCCTATGGATCCAGGTAATAGGACGGTAGATACCAGTCATCTCTACGTAGTACAGCCCTATGGATCCAGGTAATAGGACGGTAGATACCAGTCATCTCTACGTAGTACAGCCCTATGGGTCCAGGTAATAGGACGGTAGATACCAGTCATCTCTATGTAGTACAGTCCTATGGGTCCAGGTAATAGGGCGGTAGATACCAGTCATCTCTACGTAGTACAGCCCTATGGGCCCAGGTAATAGAGAGGTAGATACCAGTCATCTCTACGTAGTACAGCCCTATGGGTCCAGGTAATAGGACGGTAGATACCAGTCATCTCTACGTAGTACAGCCCTATGGGTCCAGGTAATAGGACGGTAGATACCAGTCATCTCTACGTAGTACAGCCCTATGGGTCCAGGTAATAGGACGGTAGATACCAGTCATCTCTACGTAGTACAGCCCTATGGGTCCAGGTAATAGGGCGGTAGATACCACTCATCTCTACGTAGTACAGCCCTATGGGTCCAGGTAATAGGACGGTAGATACCAGTCATCTCTACGTAGTACAGCCCTATGGGCCCAGGTAATAGAGAGGTAGATACCAGTCATCTCTACGTAGTACAGCCCTATGGGTCCAGGTAATAGGGCGGTAGATACCACTCATCTCTACGTAGTACAGCCCTATGGGTCCAGGTAATAGGACGGTAGATACCAGTCATCTCTACGTAGTACAGCCCTATGGGCCCAGGTAATAGAGAGGTAGATACCAGTCATCTCTACGTAGTATAGCCCTATGGGTCCAGGTAATAGGACGGTAGATACCAGTCATCTCTACGTAGTACAGCCCTATGGGTCCAGGTAATAGGACGGTAGATACCAGTCACCTCTACGTAGTACAGCCCTATGGGTCCAGGTAATAGGACGGTAGATACCAGTCATCTCTACGTAGTACAGCCCTATGGGTCCAGGTAATAGAACGGTAGATACCAGTCATCTCTACGTAGTACAGCCCTATGGGTCCAGGTAATAGACAGGTAGATACCAGTCATCTCTACGTAGTACAGCCCTATGGGTCCAGGTAATAGGACGGTAGATACCAGTCATCTCTACGTAGTACAGCCCTATGGGTCCAGGTAATAGGACGGTAGATACCAGTCATCTCTACGTAGTACAGCCCTATGGGTCCAGGTAATAGGACGGTAGATACCAGTCATCTCTACGTACTACAGCCCTATGGGTCCAGGTAATAGGGCGGTAGATACCAGTCATCTCTACGTAGTACAGCCCTATGGGTCCAGGTAATAGGACGGTAGATACCAGTCATCTCTACGTAGTACAGCCCTATGGGTCCAGGTAATAGGACGGTAGATACCAGTCATCTCTACGTAGTACAGCCCTATGGGTCCAGGTAATAGGACGGTAGATACCAGTCATCTCTACGTACTACAGCCCTATGGGTCCAGGTAATAGGGCGGTAGATACCAGTCATCTCTACGTAGTACAGCCCTATGGGTCCAGGTAATAGGACGGTAGATACCAGTCATCTCTACGTAGTACAGCCCTATGGGTCCAGGTAATAGGACGGTAGATACCAGTCATCTCTACGTAGTACAGCCCTATGGGTCCAGGTAATAAGACGGTAGATACCAGTCATCTCTACGTAGTACAGCCCTATGGGTCCAGGTAATAGGGCGGTAGATACCAGTCATCTCTACGTAGTACAGCCCTATGGGTCCAGGTGATAGGACGGTAGATACCAGTCATCTCTACGTAGTACAGCCCTATGGGTCCAGGTAATAGGACGGTAGATACCAGTCATCTCTACGTAGTACAGCCCTATGGGTCCAGGTAATAGGACGGTAGATACCAGTCATCTCTACGTAGTACAGCCCTATGGGTCCAGGTAATAGGACGGTAGATACCAGTCATCTCTACGTAGTACAGCCCTATGGGTCCAGGTAATAGGGCGGAAGATACCAGTCATCTCTACGTAGTACAGCCCTATGGGTCCAGGTGATAGGACGGTAGATACCAGTCAT